>NW_010339136.1:0-27522 GCF_000700745.2 Antrostomus carolinensis
TAGATTTCCAATTAGCTGTGGAATATAAGATACAGCACTTTAGAACCTTTTCTGTGACACATAGTAGCTTGTCATGAAATAGTGCATAAAAAACCCAAAAAAGTTGTAACTGCTAGTGGACATTTGGGAGCTATTTGTAATAATCTGGCTCAGGTAATGCAGACACACGTAAAACTATATGCAAAGTACCACCTTGCTACCATGAAGGACAAGAGGTCACACAAAAGAGACAGACACTACATTTCATCATTACTCAACTTACTGTGGAAGAAAAAAGAAAAAAGGCAAAAAAAACCCCACTGCACACAAATTATATGGTCAGCACTTTAGAACCTTTTCTGTGACACATCTATTGATGAGTAGCTTGTCATGAAATAGTGCATAAAAAACCCAAAAAAGTTGTAACTGCTAGTGGTCATTTGGGAGCTATTTGTAATAATCTGGCTCAGGTAATGCAGACACATGTAAAACTATATGCAAAGTACCACCTTGCTACCATGAAGGACAAGAGGTCACACAAAAGAGACAGACACTACATTTCATCATTACTCAACTTACTGTGGAAGAAAAAAGAAAAAAGGCAAAAAAAACCCCACTGCACACAAATTATATGGTTTTATATGGGTTTGATATCTAAAATATTACATACAAATAGTTAGTAAAATGAATGAAGATGTAAAATCTCGAGGATAAGGAAAAAGTAACTTTGATTAGCTTTCTAAAAACATGAGCACAATGTAGTATACTTTGAACTACAGCAGACGTAAAAATTGCGAAAACACTTGTGAAGTCAGAAAAGCATCAAAAAAGATACGTGGGTTACAAAATAGAACAGCAAACCACGCGATACAAAGGAAAAAACCTGGGAGTGTACTAACAACATCTTCCATAAACAAAAATGAGTAAGAGGCAAACTCCCCAAACAGTAACAGCAATTAAATACTAGAAGAGACCGTTTGGAAATATTGTGAAACCTCAGGGAAGATCCTGAAAAAGACAGACATGTCAAGATAAGTTTATTTGATTCTTGTTTCTCATCTCGGTATTTTAGGAGGATCCATGTCCATAGGTAGCCCTTGAGCCTTGTAACCACCAGTGCACACTTCCAGGCAGAGGCTGCGAGCCCCCCTTTCTGACAGCTCCGTGGGGAGGGACAGAGCCCCACTGCAGGGGACACCCCAGGCAGTGACCCAAGTCAGTGGCTTTCCCAGCCCAGCACACTCGGCTGGCAGGGACCTGCTGCAGATGAACCCTGCCACAGAAGAGAAGGACACTGACTCTATGCAAAGTGAGGTCAAGATCCAGCAGAGTTACTAAATGTATTGCAGCACTCAGTAGGTGCTGGTTTTATCGTTTTCAGACCAGCAGGCTGCCGTTTTGGAAGGCGTGGAGTAAGAATCCATCAGCCAAATGAATCTGGCTCAGGTGTTCCCAGACCATGGCTCCAGTCCCACATCTGAGAAATGCCCAAGGAGCATGCATAACTTTATTAGGATCTGAAGCTACAGCTGAACTAATTTGCAATTCCAGCACCAGCTGGTGGCCCAAAACACTGTGCTGTGTCATTTGAGCCTCTGCATCACAGCCCTCAATATCTGTGGCAGTAAAAAACCCAGATGGCCTGAATATCCCAAGTTCCTTTAATATTTAAAAAACAAAAGTTAACTGAGCAAGTATCTAAACACTCACACTTACGTTGTTAGTATTTCAGGAAATGGAAGAGAGTCCTCACAAAAAAACCCCCAAAACAACAAAAAACTACACACTGAATTTTGAATACCTCACCAAAACAAGTGAGACACAGCTTTACATCCTTAGAAATGTTCTTACTATTTTCTCTCACCCTTCTTCAGTTGATTTGTATTTGGCTTATCTGCCCAGGATAAACAGTTCCTCAAATGCAGTCATATCTAGAAATGTTCCTGGTAAATTGTGAGTTGGCACCCGATTAATTCTGAGTCCCAGGATAACAAATTACAGAATGAGCTCTTTATGGTTAAAGCAGGACATTCTGCCTCCTTATATACACCTTTTAACAAGAAACACACCTTAGACTTTCAGGGCTGCTGATAAATAAACAACATCTCTCCAAAAAGATGAGGGCAGTACTTGCATAATAGTTCTCATTTTAATTGTTTCCCATATTCTGACAGAGACACTAAATTACATGTTTTCAAGGTCAAAAAGCAGCATTAACCCTAAATATTTCAGACAAATTATAAGAGACAGATGTTCTCCTTACAGGTTTCACATACTCCATATAGTAGCACATATAGAGGTAACTTCTTTGGAGAGAAGAAACAAAACAGAAATCCTTCCTTTACTTTCATAGGAGGCATTCACATTACTGTTCTGAGAACCCGGAGATACTCGACACAGCACTATAATATATCCTTATGGACGGCCCTCACAAATGATGGCAGACTGAGAAAGGAGAAGAGTGAGGATGAATTATCAACTTCAACTTTTTATTCTACTTAAGTTTCAGTTGCTTCAGATTACAAAGGTGCCTGGTCAAGCTCACTCAATTGTGGTTACTCAAATTATGTTTGTTCCAGCAGATAAGAAAATTCAAGTTTTTCCCTCAAACACTTTGGAACTTCTTTTAGAAGTTCTGGGGTGCAGCTGGTTCCAAAATTCCTGAGCACGTACAGCTTCTCTTCACATGTCGTACAATGTCAACTTTGCTACCGAAACGCTCAAAACACTCGGTTGTACTTGAGTTATTCTACAAATCCAAGGATGTCAGTCAGCACAACCATCTGCAGGTGCCTGGCAATCGCAACTATGGCAATTTAGTATCTGTTCACCACCTTACCAGAGGTTATGCTGTCTCTGCAGCACAGCTGCAGAAGCACACACGCATTAGCTTCTCCGATGCTGCAGTCCACATTTAAGTGTAATTTGACTTTGGTTATCAATAACTTAGATGTTTATCCTCTAGCTGCTACTACTGCCACAGCAATAAGTAACAACAAGTGCTTGAGCAATCAATCTTACCAATGTCCCTGAAAAACCAAGCATCAGTTCTCCTCTGAAATCCTACAGTATTTGCATAAATTCTAACACCTTGGTACAACTCCAATAATTATATGCAAACACTGACTGCTGAAGGTTGAATAATTATTAACTCACTCTTCCTAAAAAAAAAGTTAAAAGCACTTTGCATTTGTGGTATTTGGTGTTGGTTTTGAAATCTGCAGGTTGCTCACCTAACCTCCAGCCACTGTGAATGACCTTTCATGCTAGGTGCATAAATATGTATGAAGGATGAAAAAGAAACACAGAACCTTCTCTTCTGCTTTTTATGATAAGATTGGTCTGAATCTATCTGCAAGAAAACAGAAAAGAAAATTGCCTAGGAAAGTTTGCATGGATGCTCTCTGTCCCAGAATCAGGTTGGTGCTATCCATGCTCTCCTTTTGTATAGAAAGTCAAGTTTTTAAAAATACTGGCTAATGGAAGCTTGGACAGGCTTAAAGCTTGCCTGTATTAGCAGTCTTTACAGTCATTAAATATATTTTTGAAAGTTCTGACTCCAGCAGATACGGAGAGGTTACATTTTTAACAAATTTAATTTTAAAAATCTGTCAGAAGGTACACACATGGTCTGTTTGTAGAATGTCTGTTCAAATTCCTGCTCTGTGCACGTCATTTGATTCAAAGTGCAATCTCGAAGACATCAGGACCTTGTTTTTTACATACCCATTTTTAGCTTGAATCAGTCAATATATTGTCTGAGTTTGCACAACCATAGCTGTAATGGAAAAATATATCTTCAATTTAAAGAAATAAAGAAAACTCTCCCTCAGCTATTAGAAGTACTTCAAATACTTCTTGATATCATAACATCATTTGTTATTCTAAAGCAGTCTCCAGTCTTAAAAACCATACAACTTTGGCAGGAAAAAAGCTGTCTTACAAAACCCCACATTCTTGATTCTGAAGCTGATTAAAATAACTTTCCATGAAGTCCTACACCTTAAACAAAGAGCTGCACTCAGTTTCTGATGTGTCTGAAGCTTCTTTATGATCAGAATGCAAAGCGTTGACTTCTTTCAGTGTACCACATTTCATACAGTAAAGTGGTGCCTACTTAAATGTCGAGTTACTGCAGAACCTACTTACACTTTTCCTAACAGCCAGGCTAAGCAGCCTGGGTGTGGCAGGGCTTGTGACCAAAAGCTCCTTTCAGAGCCCTTCTCCAGTTGATAACAAGCCTGCTAACAGCTAAGAACACTTACGAAGAATTTCAATACACCAGCAGCCTCTCTGAAGAGAAAGCCATAGTACAAAATTAATAGGTACTGTAATGATTAGTACTGTAGTCTGGGTTCAGTTTACCTGATGCAGCCTACATGTGATTCACTTGAAATCTCTATACTTACATTTAACTAACGATCCCCTCATTTTAATTTTTATTGGAAAAATATTTCTTCTTGCTTAACACTTTTTGTTCAGGTTGTTTTCTCTACACCAATGTAGAATCACAACAGCCAAGAAATGCTCTTCCCTGCAAGATTTATGGGGCAATGGCAGCCAGAATCATGTCTGTCCTTCATCAATATTCAATTGTGGGTACTCCACTGATAAAAATCAAACCAAATGATTCAATTATAATAGCAAGTTGCTATAAACTGAATTTCATTACCAATCTGTTGTCACTACAATTTTAGTATGAATTCTGATTTACTGCATTTTATTTTTTAATTTTAATCAAGGTTATGGTATTACATCTATGAAAACAATTATCAGAACACATTTATAGCACATTAATTTATTTAACAAACCAAATAAACCAAACAAACCTTGAACACCTTTTCAGTCAAGACATTCAATTCCCCAGGACAAAGAAGAACGTGAAAAGAATTACATTCAGAACATCTAAGTGTAATCTAATATTTTGCAGCTAGCTGTCTGCAAAAATACTGCAGAGAAACAATGCAAATTTAAATGCAAAGTTTGGCATCTTAATTGGACCAAACAGATAATTTGTTAAGTTTACAATAGTTTTCAAAGGAAAGAAAAGGCAGAGCTTTTATGTATTAAAAAAGTCATCCACCTTAATATGGAGTTCTAGCCAACTTATTTATAAAGGTATCTCATTGAGGTCAGCTTATATCCTCACTAGGTGTTACCTCTTTGTAATTCTAACGTATAAGACAAGTAAGGCCTTTTCTGCATCATTCACTGTTCCAAAACATCCAAAATAACCTAGTTTGGCCTAAATTTAAATTATATAACCACACTTCTTTCAACAGGAGCTTTACAAGTGTAAATGAAGACAGCATTCGGTCCTGACATGGAAACTTAATTGAATTTTGAATGAACTGGAACACAACTTAGTTTTCTTACATACAGCTACGTTCATTCTTTACAGCTAGCAACTGTCAGTCAAAAAAATCAGAATTTTGCTGTAAGCAAAAAACACACCTAGTAAATACACTAGATGTGAACTTTTTTAAATAGCACTTCAGATTCCCCAGAAGAAAGCAGGAAGAGTTACTCATCAGTTTCTTGCCTGTACTTCAACATTAGAGTGTTAACCTCTTCAGCACCCAAAGCCCACAAAATTGCCACCTTCCATCACTCAAGTACAACTCCTGTTCGTAGTATCAGAGGATATAAGAGAGAAATCAAGCCCAAAACCTTCATTAGTGTCAGATTAACACCTAAAACATCCAGAAATTTGTGTTAAAATTCCCAGAGTAATCCAAACATTCATGTTATACAAGACTATGCCAACTCACAAATATAAGCAACAAGAATGTAATAGCCAGCATACAACTTAAAAGAGGAGTAATTTCAAGCATTTCACTAGATTTTAACTGTGATATGAGAGAACAGCAGGGTTTTTTTCCAGGCAATAAATACTTATACTAAAATCTTCAAGGCTCAAGGAAAACAATTCTATCAAAGTCACACTATACAGAGTGCTGCCACTGTAACTATCTTCTGAGGTCACCATGTTTTCTCCAGTTTGGTTATACAACTCTCATAAAAAGGAGACAGAGGAAAGGAATGTGGAAGAGTCAAAAAGATACTATTACACCATAAAAACCTACTGACTCTTCTACTGACCTACAAGGGATCTGTGAATTTAGAGTTTCGAAAGACTTAGTACTGACATTTCTGGATTGCAGGTCTAAACTTGCAAATTTAATATTGCTCTATATAATAGGATTCAGTTTTCTGAATCTTCAGTTTTCTGTGTTTTGCCCAATACACAACTACCTAGGTTTAGGGTTGGGTTGTTTTGTGGGGTTTTTTTTAAAAAGAAAGAAAACCAAGCAAAACTACACTGACCTGTAATATGAGTAACGAATGAGGTACAGCAGCAGGACAGTGACCTGAAGCAATAGCTGCAAGAAAGCCCTGCTCTTGCACAGCACAAATCATGGAGAGGAGCTGTACAAGTCTTAAGCTCTTCCCTCCAGCCATAAAAATTATGCAACATACACTGCCTCTCTGCTGCATACCCAAAGAATACTTTTATAGAAACAGTTTCATCAAAATATTACAAACTGCTAGAGCAATCACTAAAGTAACCTGTCAAAAAATTGTCAAAATGTTTAGAAAGATCTTTCCTTACTAGTGCAGACCTTTATTTGCTCAAAGGAATAAACTGAAAGGTGTTATCTGGATAGTCTAAACTACTTCAGCTGCATACCCGCTTAATCCACACTGAGGGAAATTAACAATGCCCTTTGGCCTTACAGTAGCACAAGCAACATGATTGCTCCTCCTTTTCATTTCACTTGTAAAGAAATTTATTCTCTATACTGTACTATATACCATAAACCAGACTGCTTAACAGAAGCAGAACTCACAATGAGCGTGGGAGGGAAGTGAAGCCAGTTGCCAAACTTGAACTTTTGGTTTGACTTAACGTCAATACCTACCACCCTCAAGGTTAAAAAAATCACATACAAAGATGGTGAGTTTCTGGACTTTGTTGCTACAGGAAGTTATGGAGGCAGATATGATCAGCAAGCTAAAAAGGGATTAGAAGAATTCATGGATAACAGGTTCTTTTAAAAAATAACAATAATAAAAGGAATCAACAGGCATGTCTCAAAACATCTCAAATAAGACAATGGATTCTAAAGTGCTGGCAGAGGGGGAGGAAAAGGGATCTCTAAGTGGCCACACATAGCTTCTTCCAAGCAGCTTCTCCTACTGCTACTCTCCAGAACAGAGTATGGGACTAGTGACCATTGGTTTGCCCCAACAGGACACTTCTCTCACTTTCAGTGCTACTCTGATATTGAAATCTCTCTAGATCACACAAAACCTAACACTTGCCATGGGCAGGGAATCCTACAACTCTGAAACTTGCCTTGTTTGCATTATACATCCTGTTTTCTTTGTTTTGTTATCAAGGGAGTTACATCTAAGATAGGAAACAGTCTTTTAGATTAAGAGTCACTTTCTATTGTTTTAAGTAGTCAGAAGGAAGTTCCAGTTTAAACAAACAGCCACGCTACCCAGAGATCAGCACTGGGGAAATCTTTGCAAGATTTCTTTTTTTAATCTGACAGTAATTTTAGATATAACAGCTTTCAAATCTATTTGCATATTATCTAATATTTCATAACAAAACACTCAACCTAAATCAAGGTCCCTAAAAGCCCTGTTCTCTAGTTATCAAGCAACATCAGAAAAACATTACCACATGCCCCTTTAACAGCATGTTGTCAGATGTAAGAAATTTTAAAAGACAACACGCTGAAGTACAATGCAGACTAAGACTGAATTTTAGACAATGAAAAGATCTCTTTGTGCTCTACAACAAAATTGCGAAAAGTTCAGTATCCAAATTTTATACCAAAGAAAAAAAAAATTATGATCTTCTGCAATAGGCAACAGCAAAGAAGCAGATATATGCGGGTTAGTGACACTATGGTATTTACAGGCTAGATGTGCAGTCTTGTCCTCATCACTATCACACACACACACAAATACAGTGTTTAATCTCCATGGTAAGGAATTATCCAGGAAGAGTGCTTATACTTCCAAAGACTCTAAACCAAACAGGAAAGCTGAACACAGTGAACTTTATAGGCTTCTAGAGATATACTGCCTGCAGTCTTAAGAATTTAAAAGCAAAAGCAACCACATAAGTTATGGCCTCCCACATCTCAGCTCCCTCACAGCTACTAAAAGGATGGGAAATCTGCCAATACTATCACCTTTAACTACTCAAGACCGATACAGCAGTGCAGCAGGTCTGGGTAGACAATGTCAAAAGAGAAAAACAACTCCTGCTCTCGCCTCAGCTGGAGAGCTAACAATAGATGCAGTGCATTCCATGGATCAAATAGAGCTGCAAATAATCCCAGCATTTTTCACCATGGTCACAGGGAGTGCACAGGCTATGTCACTGAAATTCTCCCCAAACTGGGGAAATACTGGGAGAAGTCTTGGGGCTTCTGTAGCTTGCAGCGATTTTTTAAAATGTTGTTTGCTTTTTTTTTTTTTTTAATTATAATATCTGAGGACAAGATTATTCTAAATAAAATAGATGCTAAATAGATTCTAAAGTGGTTTGAGCTGACCAAGCCTTCCCTAAACTGTACATCAAGACATTCTAAAGCTATGAAAAAAAGCTCCTCTTTTAGACAAGAACCTGTTTTGCAAACAAGACTTACACAAAATTTTTAAAAATGCAAACTAAATTTAGGATTGATAGTTCAACTGAAGTTTGTCCACTTAATCCCAATCACAAGAAAAAAATTCAAGATCTTTATAAAAATAAACCAGCATTTTTAAAAATTGTTTTAATTGGCATTACAAAAATAATGTTCAATAACAATGTTAAATTAACTTCAAAACTTTTAAGACAAGAATAACAGCCAAAAAGCAGATATACAGTTTCAGACAAAAAATATTATTCTGCTTTTAATTCCCACAAAGCTCAAACTTAGGAAGTGCTAGATATCACTCATCAGCATTTACTGAATTTAGAGAACGCACAGATCAGGTAAGATTCATAAAAAACATTTCTTTTGACCGAGTTTAATTAAGTTCCAAAACCCTGAACTGAGCTAAGTTACTGAGCTAAAACACAGAAAACAAGGAGAATGGCTATATGCATTAACACAAGTTTGAAAACTCCACTACCCATCAAGTCCTCTTTATCCTATTAAATTTTTTGGAAGCAGCTCCACAACCTCTGAGCTACAAACCCAAGCTATAAAGACTGCCTTGTGGATGTTCTCCTGATCATCCCATCTACAGGCACCTGTAACCCTACAGTAATCTCATCTGGAAAGTGCACTTGGCAGGTTGAGCTAACAGAAAGGCATTGACTGCCAAGTGAACAGAGAAAGTGAACATTTGTTTTGTTCAGAACTCCACCGACAGGTTTAAAATGCAAGTATCTAGCTCAGATTTTCATTTGTGCCTTTGCTGGCCCCACTAGTTAAGATGTACAGGTGGGAGTGAAAAGTAGCACTCATTTTTTGAAAGGAACATGATACTACTGCTAAGAAAAATGGTCACTTACCTCACACCTCTGGATTTTACTTAGCACAGTAAGTTAAATTCTTTCAGTACATACATTCACTAGAGCTGGATAAAGAGACTGGACGCTCTCCCCACTCCCATTTTCTTTTTAATCTGTTCTTCCATATTATCTCTGAAGCATTTTAATCTTAACATCTGATAGGGAGAAAAGCAGCATGAAGTTACTCACTTAAACCTGAAGATACTCAGTAGTGTACAGGAGATTAAAGAAACTCCATGAAAAGATCGTAACTACAAATAGTAGCGTATTGCAACACAAAAGGAAAGCAAAATGAAAAGGTTTCCACATTTTTGAGCTATTCTCTCAACAGAAGTTGTCATATTGGCAATTTTTAATGAAAATTCAGCTAGTTTCTAGAAGTAATCAATCCATGATTACCAGTGTAAGAGTTTATTCCCCAAGTGTACCAAATAGCTACAAAGAAAATTAGTATTTGATAACACTGTGTAGCAGTATTTCCAACAGTTTCAGGTTGCTATGAAACACAAATAAGCTGTGTACAAAGAAGGCAAACTGTGCCTGTCTTTTCAGGTAGTGTTTTTTTGCCAGGTGCAGAAGGCCCAACTACTGCTAATTACATCTCCACAAAATTAACTCTCGTGGTATAAAACAAAACAGCTTCAATCAGAGATTTTTTTTCAAGTGAAACATTTTGCTCTAAAAACAATTAGCTTACACTGCAGGATAAGAAAATACTGACCACAAGTCACAAAGTATTCTCTAATGGAGTAGACTTCCTTGAAGGTTTTTAAACTACATAGATTCCTGTTATGACAATATACCTCATTCTGATGAAAACCTGGAGTTTCTCCTGAAAGTCAGAGCAAGTTCAAGCATTTTAGATTCAGTACAGAACCTGGCTACAATCCACTGCAGCAATCACCAGCCTGGGTCAAACAAAAAGGATTTTAATCAGGCACCTATGAGACACGGGTACCACAGGGAACAAAATGTGAAACACACTGCAGTTGTGTAACTACAGCAAGACAAGAACTTATGGTAAAAAGAGCATTATTCCTGCAAAACCAACCTCATCCTCTCTTTTAGGTTACTATCAGTAGTTTGTAGCCCAACAGCTTACCCTGTAAACCATTATACCCTGCTTGGATGCCAAGAGGATAATCCTTCTCGACGCAATGCCTCGAACATGACCAGGGACTCTTGTACCCATTCTCATTCATTATGCTGTAGTCTTTTCTCTGGGATACTATTCACAATGCTAGCAACAGATTGCTCCACGCTGCCTTTTACAAAGCTCAGGTTTTCAACTGTGTAAAAATCTGCAAGCTTCAACTATGACAGATGACTTTTTTGTAAACTTTGTGTCTGCATTTACTATGGATTTTTCCCCCATAAGAAAACCCTGAATATCATAGCTACAAGCCTCAGTTTTCAGAAGATTGTTGGGCAGTTGTTGAACTTAGACTGAACAGATTCTGTTCCAAGCCGAGGAGAGAGCCAGTAAAATTTTCCCTGAAATTAGTACCACTGTATTTTCAGCTAGTGTTCAGAACCTCAGACCACGGAGGGATGTCGATCAGGTTTGCAGAAGCCTGAGGCCCAGTGGTTACCTCTCAGAGCGGATGCCAGGTTCTGAAGGGAAGGAAGCAAGCTGTCAGGTTTATAGATCCTAGGTTTAACTTGAATCCTAAGAAAAACAGCAGGACAAACTATTAGTAAAAACCTGCTAACAGATAACAAATACATCTTCTGTGTTACTTAAGAACTAATAATGTCAATTAAGTTTAATTTTCTCTAGGTCTTTTGGAGTCCTATGCTAATTACTGTAGAGAAGCAGCAGATGCTGTAGTATGACGTGGATCTTGACCGAATTTACAGGGTATTTTCATAAGAAAGATATATACAAAAATTACTGTAAGGAGAGCAGAAAGGAGTTTTGAAAACCATACTCAGATAGCAGCTATTGATGCTACACTCAGAGAAAATATATCAGCACAGTTTTGAATGCCTGTGTCGCATGAGAACCATAAAGAACTGGAAGAGTATGCTTGCTATCATCAGGGAGGGCAGAAGCCCAGAGGAAGATGCAAGCAAAAGGAGGACAGGGTAAGAATTCTGAATAATACCGGAATACTGGAAGAGTGATTGGAGAAAAAAAAGTTCGGGTCTACATTTAGATATATTCCAGTAATTACAGATGTAAATCAGTACATGACAGTCTAGACAACAACCAGCCTTAACTTCCAAATGATGTAGACTAAGAGGAGAATAACAACTGGCAGGAGGTCTAAAAACAGCCCACAATGAAAGATTAATGAAATTGGTGATTTTAGTCTGGAAAAGACTTAGGAGAAACATAAACCCTCACATATACTTCAGCTTCAAAGAGGAGAATAAACTGTTGTCTACTGCCCACAGTTATTGAGGATGGAAGCCTTAGTATACAGAAACAAAGACTTAAATTACGTAGTTAGGAAAGACTCCAAAGATAATTCAGACTGGGAGTAAGTTTCCTGATAGAGGCAATACTACCTCAGATTAAAGATACATTTAATGGAGGTGTCCAAACTGCAGCCTACAGACCAGAGTGTACAAGAAAAATCTGTCTGCCCAGACTGCTCCCTGGCATCGTTTTTCCCCAGAGCCTCCCAAGATACAGCCAGAGAGCATGTACGGTTATTTTGAAAGTCTGTTCCTTGCTGCTCAGAGGGTACAACACCACCTTCTTCCTTAATAACCAGGCCTGCATCTGCCACACAGCCAACACACACAGAAGTGACCCATTCCGTCATTCATTATAGAGCAGTTGCACTTCTGAGTACCTAATGGGTTGTCTCTTTATACAAGACAGGTGAACATTACCTGTCTTTTAGTTATAAGGTAAAGGAGCAATCAAAATAGGCCAATTCAAAGCTCCTTCAGAAAAATCCACATGGGCTAACCCACACAAAACACTACAAAAATTAGCTAAGTGTCAAGGTTCTTCCTAGTTCTATCATAAAAACTGACATAAATATTGATAGATCTTAGTTCGGTTTAAGTTTGCAACTCTGATTAAGAACAGTATGAGCAGAAAGTTGGTTCATGGAGTTACAGTGTTTTTCTCTGGTAAGCACACACTGTTGTTGTAATCAGCTTGTTTCCTTCATGTGCATCCTCCACTAGCAGGACAAGAACTACCAAGAGTTACACTGATTTTAGGTAGCACACGTGGTTGAGAATCTAGCCGTTCCAAATCTATGCAGATTTCAGATATCATGGCACATTACGTTTGGCCTATTATTTCAATTTTTAAAGAACCAGAGAAATTACACTGTAATATGGTTAAAAAAAATTAACCTTCAGAGTTAAAGTAGTACAAGAGTTAAGAATTACTAGAAATTCTGGTTGTTTATAGATGAAAGGAAGGAGTGATTTATGATTGTAAAACCACCAAAAAGTCTTAAGTTATATACTTACTCCTCTCGCTCTTCCCACCTTTTTTCTCAGACTACCTCTTGACTTAGGATTGATGGAGTGAGTAGCAAATGAACAGCTAGTAGGTTTCTTCATTATTCAATGTGTAGTGATTAGTTCTGGACATTAATAAAAACCTGTTCTGAATACCAAATTCAGAAGTTATCTGCTGTTTAAGTACAGTGTCATACAGCAGGTGAGAGCTTCAAACTTGAACGCATTTATTTTTAAGAAATTAGCAAAACTTGGAAATTAAAGGAGAAAGAGATGGGAAGTTGTTTCCTCCACTGGAGAGCTGAAGCACAATAACTAGTGTACCAAGTCTTCTGATGTTGATTATTTAATCCAAGATGATCTAGGGCCCTTTTTCTTCAATAGTCATATACTGTTCTCTGTGCTTTGAAGGATTAAAGTATATGCTGAATAATCTAATGTTTTGACAGATTAGGCCCAAAGTCTTAAGTTAGTCAACAAGAAAACAAGTCAGGACATAGCTAATAAACATCCCTGACAACTCTGAACAGCTCAACCAGCACCAAAGGACAGAAACTCTTTGAAAAATAAAAAGCAGACAGTTCTTGCAAAAAACCCTGAGCTGAGACCATGAAATCATCTTCTCTTCAAGTAGTTCCCTGCCTCATTCACTAGAAGCTTTCTAACCTCTGCAACTGAGAAAGACAACCTAAAACAAACAAAAAAAAAGCAGCCTTTAAACCACAATCTAATTTTTCTGCAAACCAGAATCCAGCCTTTATCACAGGGGAGGAAAAATAGCATATAATTGTTCACATGCTTCCACATTCTACATGCAGAATTATACAGAGTAAGCATACAGGTGTTAATTAATGACCAAGAGATGGTAGGCTGGTGTGACTGAGCACACATATAAAGAGAATGTATTCACTTCTTTTCAACAGCCAAACAGAACTTGGGACTACTTGTATCAAATATACAGGATTTTCCCCACTAATTTCAGGTTTTTTTGGGGGGAAGATGATGGATATGAGAAGCTGACTATTTTGTAATAGCCCTATTTATAGCAGCATAGCACCTGAGCTTAAAAAAAAATAAGTAGATATTACCCATACTTTCATCTGACAATGATTAACATGGAAATAGATTGTTGCTTTACCTGCTGCATCTTTTTGCTCATTTTGGATTGCATTATACTATGAAGCACAACAGTACAAACTCCTGAAAGTAAAAAACTTAAAGGAAGAAAAGATTGGAAGGGAAAAAGGGAAAAAAAAAAAATCAAATAGTGTTTGTTCCTGGCTGTTAATTTTTGCTCTCAGTCATTCGCCTCTCCATACGAAAGGTACAATTGGAAAATTTATGTAGATATCTTCTTTAGCCCTGGATGCTGTCAGCAATATCATACCTGTTACAAGACTTGGAGGAAAAAGGAGAGGGTGGGCTAAATGACAACAGAAATTGAGATTACTCCCACAACACTACAGCTGGATGTGGGGTCTAATCAGATAAAAGTAGAAGGGTAGTGTAGACACCTGAAGATAAAAATAAATTGATTAGTACTTTAAAGCATTTAACTTCTAAATGCTTTTTATCCTATAATCAAAGCGTTTTTAGAACATCAGTTTTCTACATTGAGTTCCTTTAAGATTTACCTGAGTAGCCTACCAACAAACTACTTACATCTCAAATTTCCCAGTTTCCTGTGCATATTCTAGAACTTCTCCATTCTACACATTAAAGTAAATTAATTTCATTAAGACTACAGATAAAACTGTTAGCTTCACAATTAAATTACTTTCTGTCTCCCTCCTCAAGAACAGGAGCCAGTTTTACAAATTCCTACTGCTTCCTGTGACAAAAGATACCATTAAAACAAGTCATCATAGCATTGAAAGCCACAAGCAGTACTCTCATTCTCACCAAACAGTTCTGCAACAGAAACAAGGATTCATCTTCTCAAAACAGAAAGCAAAAAGCCTCCAAGCATCCCCATCCATGTCTTTAAATCATTTCTCTATAACAGAGCTCAGGTTAAATACAGAATCTCACCAAATACAGAATGCCAGAAGAATTTTTTTAGGTTGCATCAGGTTCTCTTTGTGTACACAGAGAAATGGTTTTTATTGGGTTTGGCTGGGAACAGGCAGCAATGCTCTGGCATTGAGCTCTGAATTAAGCAGTAGACAACAAAAAATAAAATGGTATATTTAAATGCTGCTTGCTCCTTTAATGATGCTTTGTATATTAGAGACACCCCCTTGGCAAAACGAGCAAGAGAACAACACAGAGATGTTTCGAATCTTTCCTAACTTCATTTTGACTCTTCCTTTTGACTTTGCTTTATTGAGAAGCTACACATATAAGTAAATTTACAACAACATTTTAAAAAAAACCAGCTGCTTACAAATTACTGCAGATGGACAATTTAAAGAGATGTTAGACAATTGGCATATTTTCATTCTAAGAGCAGAAAAAGCGACAGTATTTGACCTCCTAATTTTAGTATCTAACTTAAGCTGGTTTTCAAAATCCACAGCAAAATTCAGACAACTGCTTAAAATAAGATGGATTATTATATAGGATAAACGTCATAGCACATAAGACACAATGCATGCATTTTATTCTTAAAAAGCACAGTATTAAAAATCAGCAGCTTTCAAGTTTCTGTATTTGCATCATCTATATTGCATGACAGCCTTTGAAACAAAGATCAAATTAACATCCTTCTAGCTTTCAAATATTATTTTTGCCTTCTTTTCCACTACGGAAGTCTAACTGGATTATAAAGTAATGCCTTACCAGATGTTGTCATTTGTCCATTATTTAATTACTGGTTCCAGAGCCACAGAAGGTAATTTTTCCAAACACACCCTAAACATTTATTCCAGAATCCATCTAGAGAGAATGTAAAGAGTTTGGATGCTGAGACTGGTTAGTTTTAGCACTGGGGGGAGTGGGGAAGATAAGGAGGGGAGGTATCACCATATTCAAAGTTAATTCTAATCATTAAAAATCAACTAGGTCTTTTGGTTTAAAGATTCGTATAGTGCCATCTGCATTAACTTTCTCTGCATCATATTCATAAAGGTTTTCAGAATTCATAGCCTAAGATTTTTCCCATACAAGAAATTTCTCCCTTTTGAAGTCTTAACATGTTGCTTGGCAATATCATCCCACCTCGGGGAAGATAACCACCACCCCTTTTTGTCTGGTTGGAAGCCTGATTGTGTTGCACAGGTGTCCCATCCATCCGAAAACAAAGAAAGGCTCTGCGAGTACGCTGATGTCACCGCAGCTACAGCAAGCACCAGAATAGAAACTCAAATAGATATACGTCATACTACAGTCCTACAGGAAGTCAGAACCATACCCTCCTGCTAAAGTATAAAATGAACGTGCAGAGATATGTGCCGGGAATACAAATTTAATATATCCCGTACTAAGTGACATTCTGTTTGTTGCATAGCAACAGGAATCTACTGCAGAAAAACAATATGGAACTTTTTTTTTTTTTTTGCACTTGCCAAGCTACAATTAACCCCAGTCTTCCTGAGAAACAGAACATCCGTGGCATAAACATCATCCTCATCACCAGTCTAACCAAAGATGCTATGTCCAGCACTTACTCTATTTTACATTAAAATGATTCTGTATATTTAAATGGGTATGGTGCTGCTGAGAGAAAACTCATTGTTAAAGTGCATATGGTCAGCAACATTTTAATTCTATAGTAATGTCCAGGAAAAAGTTCTTAGATGCATAAAATTTCCATTCTTAAGTGTGGAATGCTTTCATCATTTTATACCAGATTTTTGTCATACTATGTAAAAAAATAAAGCTCTCAAACTCTAGAAGAAAAGCCCATGGCTTTATTCCCAAACAGCTTTTCTTTGTTTGGTTTGTGTTGTGTGTGTTTGCTTAGCTGGCTGGTTTTGTTTTACAAAAAAAAATAAAAATGAGCATCAACCCAAACTACTTCCAATTTAAGATCTGTTATGAATTTTGAAGGTAAACTATGTATGGACATAGTTTAGCACAGAGGACATAAACTGTGTTCAGCTTCACAGGAAAAAAAGTTTTTTGTATGAACTGCACAAAATCTCTGCCCCTTCCCCAAAGAACAGGAAAATTATGATCACTCAACTAGTTGGGGAATTGATACATTGAAACGTCACAAGTTATACGAAAATATGCAACAGCAAATTGGGGAGATTCCTCTTGAGTTTTTTCTTTGATTTTATTTTTTTTTTAAACACTCTCCCCATTCCCAGACAAGACCATGGTAAGCTCCCCAACAGTTACAACCGAAATGTCTAATGACTGGGCTTTGGGGTGAGTTCGCTCCCTACACCCACCACCCCAACTACAGACATACTTGAAGACAGAGCCCAGTTCAATCAGAAGGAAAAAAAATGCAAGATTTCAAATATATGGATGTTGCATACTGAGGTTGCCACCGTATAAATCACCGAATCAGAAAGCATTCGTAAGAGTTCAACTAACAGCTCAGCCTTCACCCTAACATCCCTTACATAACGCGTGCAGTTCACTGAGAAGAACAAGTTAAGGAAAAAAGTTATGAAGATAACATGAAGCACACCATTAATGAACAAGCTTACAGACACTTCCCAGTTCAAAACAGTTAAGGCTTTCTCATACCATACAGTCACTTCTCTCCCTCTTTATTTACAACTAGCAAGTAACAGACCAGACCAGATAGAAATCAGATACCTGATCGTAGGTGAAGATTGTGCATCAAATACTGGGAATCCTAAACAAGTGAACAGCTTCACACGCAGGCAGCACACAGAGGTTAACAGCACCTATCAGGAACAGTGTCGTTTGGGGTTTTTTATTGTTGGGGTAGGAAGGAATGCAAGAGGAGAGGTTGCTTGTTTTGCATCCATCTGCCCTAAGAAAAGGATACACATGAATTGAAGGGCAAGATATTGAGAGTATTCAGAACTGGCTTAACTGTACGCCCTTCTATCCTGTGATGACTAACCAGGGACTTTAACAGGGCAAAGATAAAACCCTACTATTAGGTATTATTAAGCATTAGTCATGTCTAAAGATGCAACCCTGGCAATGCAATCCACTTTTATCTGCAGCTTGCAGATTTACTATACACAAGTCACACTAGTGACCAAGACCACGTCCCCACAAAAATAACACAGACGTGCTCCTCAAACAAGGCACTCCAAGCACTTTTTTTTCCCCAGTGATTCCCAGTAGTCAGATGCTTCAAAGGAAAATACACCTTCACACTTTACACAGGAACAGTAACATCTGAAAATTATTTTCAGAGTTTTACTTTTTGACATTTTTCTCCGCAATGCCATGTCCACTTCCTTCACGCAAACATCATGTTTGGAGAGTAATGCAAAAACAAATGGCAATTTAAATAGTATCCTACAGCTGCTTACCTGTTTTCAGGCACCTAATTCCTCGTTCTTTTAAATAAGAATTATACCAAATACTGCTACTAGGTCAGACATCAAAACTATGAGCTACGTATAAAAAAAAATAAAATACGCTGCAACACGTACCTGTATCTGCAACATGCCTCCAACAATCCCCAAAATACAAAATCTCCACATGGTGTCTCCAAAGAATTGAATAACTTTCTCAGGAACTTGGCACTTGAACGTCTGAAAGGTTGCCCGTGTCCTGCTCCCCACCACTGCAGCAGTTGATCTAATAGAAGATATTGCTTCTCCTCATAAAACCTTTGTCTTGTTTATATCCTTAGAGCAACACAGCTACAGCAACAGTATTCATAACCTACAAGACAACTTTGTGTTTATCTTACTGCCACCAATTCATGGATTTAGCTACTGTTGGAAACAGTGGCAATTACAGGAACATAGAACTGTTCTATTCAGGAATAAGAAATGTACAGCAAATAAAAAATACACAGGAGTACCCTTTGGTTTTAAAGTCGCCTTTATTATATGCCAATCCAAGAAGTCTGAGATGCACTATTCTTCCAAACTTTATGAAAAGAATACTCTTAAGATATTGGCAAAATACAAAATGAAGTCCCTGAACCCAGGAGTTCAGATTTCTTCACCTCACAGCTTAGTTGTAAGGTCAGATGTAAAGTTCAGCAGTAATAATTTTAAGAATAATTCATATATGATGCAGTTATCTGAGCTGATCACTAAACTAAAGGCTACTGGACTCATCCTACCATATTCTGGAAACTGGAACAATGGTCCTACCACAGTCCTTGATACTACAGCACAAGATCTTCGGGGTGCAAAATTTGTTTAATTTAATTATTTTATGTATTTGATGCTTTGGTCTTCTCCCTCAATCTCAAGTCAAAATTTTCATCTGAAACTCACTACTGCATTTCCAGTTGGTAGCTAAAAACCCAACAAGACCACTGAAATGCTATAAAACCTCGTTCTCAATCACTCTCCAGAACATGCAATGCTGAAGAAGCAGCTGAAGTACTGCATTCAACTTCTGCTTAAGTTTATTAGCAAGAAGTTACTATTCAAGTGCTCTAGCCATTCGGGGCACTGGAATAAGCTGCCCAAAGAGGTTGTGGAGTCTCCATCTCTGGAGATGTTCAAAACCCACCTGGATGCTTTCCTGTGCAACCTGGTGTAGGAAACCTGCTTTGGCAGGGGGGTTGGACTGGATGATCTCATGAGGTCCCTTCCAACCCCACCATTCTGTGATTCGTCTGCTCTTCCTTCTGCTCTTGATTAGACACGGATTCCCTGCTAGCTTTCTGAGATTAACCTATCTCCTCAGCCTTCTCCTGGTCAGAAGAACAGAAGACTGGATAGGTCTTTCATGTCTTCACTCCACCCCGCCAACAGCAGGCTCTAACCAAGAGAAAACTAGTCACAACTGTCGACAACTGTCTCCACACTGTTTCAGACCAGGTGGCACATAGCTGACTAGAAAGGCAGTCCTGTGTTCAAAACATGTTTATTTCATATAAAATATGTTTATTTTATGTACATACACACACTGAATGGAGATACAAAGTATAAGCTACTTCCTGCACCATCTTCCTGCTCTACTCATGCCACAGTGATTCAACTAAATGCATCAGTGTGTAACAACAAATGAAAATATAATAGTAGCTTTTTGAGCTCTGACTATATTCAGAGACAGCTATCAAAGCAGAAGTATTCTGAACTAGAAAAATACTTAATTTCCAAAAAAATTCAGTATTTTTGCTAGAGCTGTACATAGCTACAACCTAACTATACCTGTTCTTAAGCAATATGTTCGGTGATTAGACTTACACATAGGAATGCTGAGCTTCAGCACTGATCATCTTCATAACAGTGCTGTCATTCACTACTTTGATTTATTATCTCTGCCACAATTAGGTTCATCTGGGTTAGGTTTCACTGTTTTGTCAGTCTGGCCACACCATCTATTTCAGGCAACAGATAATAATGGTTATTCAGAAGTTGTAAAGTCCATTTAACTTAATCCACAGCAGCCAACTGTAGTTTTCTAAAAATGGGCTTTGTTCAAGAATGCAGTGTAAGTTTCCTAGTAAAGCTTCATTGTGTCCAATTTTAAGTACAAATCCAACAAGTTAAAAAAAAATAAAAATCTGCTCCATTAACTTAGACTTTCATAGAAGAGGCAGCATTGTTTAATGGACTAAGGTTTGCCAAAAGGATCATGTACTTTCCTCAAATATCAACAAGAGTTCAACACAGGAGAGGAAACAAGAGGTGTGCACATCACTACACACTGTCCATAGAAGACTCCAAGCTTTTAAAAGAAAGCAAGCAAGGGGTAGGATTTTTCTAGATCAGGAAAACATACAGAGAAAAGTTTTCAAAAGGAACAGCAGTATATATTGTTCATTGTAACACATCATTGACATGAACATCTACAGGTGCTAACAAAGAAGAATTCTTGCTAGCCTAGAGTTGGAAACTTGGTACCTGAAAAACGCTTAGATTTAATAAAAGTTATTTTGAGAGCTAGAAGTTTTAAGCAGCAACACGACCAGTTTCAAGGCCCAGGTTTACTCAGAATATATGCTTAAATCAGATTTGCAAAGCCAACCAGAAAGCTGAATGGAACCTAAAAATACCAACCGCCTTTTTCCACCAATGCCGGTAAAAATACAACTATTACAGCAGTATTGAAAGTTTTGTTGGAAATAGAGGAACTACAACAGAATCCTAATCATCTTCCCGTTTAGTATCTGCACTTTCAATCCCATACAATAAGAAAAAAATTCAACTTCAGTGGAAGGCTCCACAAAATATACAATTCTAGCAGATATGACCACTTAAGGAGATGTATACTGGTCTATACAACTGAAACATAAAAGCCTTTACCAGTAGCCAGATGAGACCACAATAAAACATCCCTTTAACTACATGCCCTTCAAAGTTTTTCAGTTAAAAATCTGGTATCACTATACAGTAACCTGCAATAAAGTGATAGCAGTCAGGGGCCTAAAAAAATTTCCATTATTAAACTATATTTTAGGAAGTTGCTTTAAGGAGAAAGACACACACATAGAAATTGATTTCCTCTAGAAAGAAAATTAAAACATTTCTCTGGTTGCTATAAAACTGCAACTAAGGCATAACAAAGGCTTTAGCTGTACCAGTGATTACTGTAGTTCTTTTACTATTCTGCTGAATTCCAAGTTTTAAAAGTTTTTCTTTTTTAAACTAGGTGGCTAGTATACTGGGAACACACAAGCACCTCACCTTCTGGATGGAATTTGCAATGAGCATAGTTTACTTTGTAACCTGATTCAGGAAACAGAAAAGAAGTTTCAAATTTGTGAAGAATAACAAAAGAAGGAAAGAACATTTGAAACAAAATCCTTCCAATCTTGTTTGTGCTGCAAACTAGGAGTTTAGAGAGTTATTTCTGGCAGCACAGCGGTCCAGCAAAGCGGCATTTTTCTATCACCCTCTGGAGTGCAATCAGTTTCCACTTCTCTCCCCTATATTTCACTGGGGGTCAGCACCTTTCTTTACCATAATTTAAAAAACAAAAAAGAAAAAAACAATTAGAAGAAAAAACCCACAAAACCAACCTACACACTTAGCGAAGAAGCATACTAGCTATGGACTAAACTGAAATAGTTTTAACTATTCCTCCAGCTTTGCCTGGAGAATTTTCAGTATGTGAAATTAAGTAGATTTTTTTTTTTTTGCCTGAACATTGATCATATTTTCTTTTAATGAGCCCTGCCTAAAGATTACTCATGGAGAGCAAGAGAATCTTACTTCAGCTCCTCACATTAACTTGAGCATTGATTCCCAAAGCACGTGCTTATTACTAGCAGTTCAACTGAAAAAACTAATCCGAAGCAGACTGACAACCCACGTCATGCCACACTGAACAGTTCTGCTTTCTCCACTGGGTTGTCACTAGCATTTGGGCCAGAAAAATGTTATATCCTCTCCCAAGGAGCAGTTCCATGAGCTGCCCATAAGTGTCTCAGAACTATAACATTAGGAGCAGCACATGCTTAACACTGTCAAAAGGCAGTAAGCGTGATTTTCACATTGTTTTTTGGAACTTTTTAAACATTAGTTGTGAAACAGCTACAGTGAACGAGACTTGTAGTAAGTCACACCAGGGGAGAGGCTTATCAATTATTAAAACAATTAATTATGAGTATCTGAAATAAAACTCAACATTTTCCTCTAAAACCTGTATTGGTACAGAGCATTTCAAAACAAGGCAAAACTACTTCCAACTCAGTTACTTAGATATGTGTTGTTATTTCTTAAGTTAGAAAATATGAAAGTTAAAATAAGGTAGTGCAGTCATTTCTAAAAGGGGAAAAAAGATTCTGTATGTTATTCAACAAAAAAGCTATACAGAAACCTCGTTCTTCTGCAGGTTTGTGAGAACACATGGGAAGTGAGGGCAGGGGAGGGACAGTAGGGACACAACACTGGCTTGTCATCTGGCAGGTTTAAATACCGACAAATAAAAAAAGTGGCTTTGCTCCCATAATAATCCCAAGAGAGGTGCCAACAGCCCAAGAACACAAGGTAGTTTTATACAATTCACAAGGACTGGCAGGCAAAGTCAGGGGTGGGGTGGGAGAAGTGAGGTAGGCACCATAAAAAATTACTTAAATACATGCAAGCTGTTCAACAAGGCTCATGTGACTTCTGTGTCTGCTACATTTACTTTTAGCTACTACTAAAAGTCAAATTTTTTGAATCAAACATAAAAAGCACATATCTTCTGCTTTCTCTCAACACTACAGCGCTTAAAACCTAAACATGCCTGGATGTTTAGAGAGCTGGCACATGTATTTCTGCACTGCTGAGTGGAAGCAGGCATGAACTGTCAAGAGCAATTCTAGATGAAAGGTCAATGTAAAGAAGGGAATAATCCTGTTTCACAAAATACATTTGCTCTCTAGTAATGAAAGCAAATGACTCTATCCAGTGGTTCAATAACCTCCTTCTATAATAGTTCTGCATGAAATGCACTGGCATGGCAAGAAGCAGTTCTCATTACTAAGTATTTCCAATCACATGCCTAAGGCAGTGCTGCCATACGTCACTTAGGGCACAAGTGCGCTAGAAAAGCATCCGCTCAAACAGGTGCTGGAAGAATAATTCCTCTCCTTTTTATGGAAGTGGAGAAAAAAAGGCTTTTACCCTATAGGGGTCCGAAGCAGGACGCTAAATAACTCAGTCTTGTTTTCTGACCGCCAACAGCAAACAACATGAAGCCTTGAATCAGAGTCAAGAAAAAACTTGTACATACCCTTCCAGAGAGCATTCCTGAATTATACACACTCCCAGACTGTTTCTAATTTTTAAAGGCTGACAACATAATTGCCAAGATGGTCATAAATAGCTTTTTCTAAAAAAATTTGTATTCCGATTCCCACACCCTCCATTCATACAGTAATATTTTAAAGACTCATACTTTTACTATCAAAATAATTCACTGAAGTATCCACAGACCCTGGGGGCAAAACAGATGCCAGATTCCGTATCAGGTGGGAAGAAACAGCCCATCCAAAAATTACTTGTAACTCTCACAAATAAAGCTCTAGCTAAAGACTGCACTTCTATCAGACAGATGACTCAGTCCATCTGTTAGTTTACTTAAGAACAAGGAAAGTAACCTGAATTTTTGCATCCACCTGAAAGAAACCAACCTGCCTACACCACCAATTTTACTCTTGAGATATGAGCAATTTTAGGAACTGTATTGGTTGCATTTATGTGCATCCAGTCTAATCTGACTGCCTGCTTGCACTTCCAACATTTGTCAGATATTTCTCAACTAAATTAAGCTTTCTACTTCAAATATGTTATTTGTGCAAGTATTAAAACTAAAGCAAAGGCCCAATTCCAAAGCGTTACCCCTACATACTGATGTACACACTAACTGAATGCCACCATGGAAATTAATGGCTTTGCTACTCTGGCACTTTACTGCCTTAAATAACAGCAGTTTTAGCAGTAGACTGAACCATACCACTGTCACTAGCGACACAATGCTCCTGTATACCCACTTTTCTGGACACCCTGGGAAATGCATGTGGGTTCCTTCAAAAATTCCTAGTCCTAGTGAAGGTACATGTTTTGTTACTTTTGCTGTGGGTTTTCACTCATGTATTAGAGACTTAAAAAACCAGTGAGTATGGTATCGGATATCTGCGCACAACAGTATAATGATATATATATAAAATATAATGAAGGCTTACTAACCTAGGCACAAAACACACTGACTTTTAAATGAGAACATGAATTACAATCTAAAGCAACATACTTGAGCAGACAAGCTGCTGAATGTAAGTAAGTAGAAATCTTAATGTGGTTTAGAGACCACAAATTTAGCTTTTTATCTTGAAAACACAAGTGAGGATACGACACGATTTTCTAAAAACTCAAAATCTATAATAATTTAACTGCTTGCCCTATCTAAATATAGAATGAATATTCACACATATGATATGCATAGTAGCCCACACCATAAACACAAATTAATATACTGGGCTTTGAAAATACTAAAATTTAAAATTCTAAAAAACCCACTGTTTCTTTCCCAGTTCCTGCAACTTGGGTAATGAAACCAGACTAAGCAGTCTGCTTTCTGACTAGCACACTAATGAAAAACAATTCTTTCCCACACAAAGAAATGGATGTAGTAATCCCAAGAGAAGGCTGTACAGTTTGATTAAAAAAAAAGTCAGTATCTTGGAAAGCACATTTATTTTTATTGGAGTTAGCATACAAAATGAGCTAGATACTAAAAAAATAAAAAATTAAGAGAATTCAGTTAACCTTCACTGTAGAATCCCAGTTCTAGCAGGACAGTTACGTTTATCAGCTTCTGTAATACAGATTTCAACATATGCTTCAATAAAAGTCTGTTCACACATGTTCTTGTACGAATACGATGGGAAGTTACGCTGTTACTAGAACAAGGGCACCCAGTCGTGCTGTTACCTAGATTTTAACTACCTTTTCCTCACACCACATTCCAGTTGGCTAGTAAATGGAAACCTCACTGAATATGTCTGTTCCTGGGTACCTATTACGAGATAAGTGCATTCAGGAAACTCTTATGAAGAGCAGCACTTAATCAGCGAAGCACAGCACAGTAAGAGCAACAGGTGTTCATGGGAATCAACTGTTTACCTAAAGCAGGGGAGAGAGATACACACAAGGCCTATTCAAGCTGGCTCCTGAACCCAGTAACTTCATACTTAGGCTAGACTATTTAACTGGGATATTTAATATTCAAAGTTTACCAGCAACCTAAAACCCTTAACAGATGCTACTCAAATAGCACACAATTTTAATTCAAATAAAACAGACTTCTGCAAGAACTAATTCTTGTGTACCACTGATGTTTGTGTCTTACTGAACTGATTATTATTTTATAATACGAAGATGCTCTTTACAATGATGTTTAGTTTTATTTGACATAAGGAAAAGTAGTTTGCTCTTCAGTAACTGACCAGCCAACCACCCAGACAAGACATGAGATCTTAACACAAAATCATCAAAATTAGTTGAGGCTCTCGCACACGTACGTGCCAAAGGGCAGAACAGAAACCGAGGGCCTTCCCCCCTTCCCCCCCCAGCTCATCTCAGAATGACTTCTACTGTTTATTCCTTTTTGTATTCTTTGGAGCACCAACTGCACACTCACCTGCAGAAATGCAATGGTAGAATGCAGTTTATGCATTCCAAGAGACCATCAATATCATGTCAAAAGTAGGTTTTTATTATCAGCTGTAGCTGCAAATAGAGGGGCCATATATGAAATGCTCGTCACTTGTCTCATCCACCTTGTCAGTCCTCCCCCATCACTACTTGCCTTGACCAGCAAATACACATTAAAAGACATTGCCAGAACAAAATACAGCATGAAGATATTGTTTCAACATGTTTCAGAAATATACCGTCAATCCTAGTCTAAACAAGTCCAAAGAGAGAGCGTGCAGTGAAAGCTTGCCATTGTTCTGGAGTTGGACCAATTAAACAAAACTGAGTCAATTTAATAGTGCTTCTATAGAGAGAAAATACTTCTTTAACCACATCATTTTCTTAGCCTATGTAATTTAATTGGTACAGTTTGCTTCTTTTTTGAAAGGCTGAGAAATGAGCGTTCTTGAAGATACTTTTTTTTCAAACACCTGATGACCACTCAGACTGACCATCCAACCTGCAAGCACATTTCCCTCTTCCCAGCTTAACGCTCTGCACTCACAAGCGGATAGAAAGTTTCAGACCTGTAATAAATTCATTTGCCTATATTTACTAACTGCTTCAAGTCAACGATTCAAACATCTAAATAAGCAACCTGAGGGTAGGTTCAACCTAGACACTTTCCTGTTATGCTGGTTAAGAGAAATATTTGTGCTCCCTCCAAGCTGGCAGAAATCCTAGCACACGTACAGTTACATCAGCTAAAGAGCAGTCTTGCTGGTATAGCTTACTTCACTCAGCATCACCCTCACAATTAAAGTGCTTTTTGCCAGGATGAAAACCAAATTTATATGGGTCTTCTCAAAATATTTATGCCAACTCCTGCTGTATTAACAGCAGTCATTGTGTTAAGGACTGTCAAGATAATAAATTAAAAAAAAAACAACCCTCTTTGTTTATAGGATCTGTGTATGAACTGTAAGTTTTGCAAGTTGTAACTTTTTATTTGCAGGGCATCTGCCTTCTACATGAGCAACACGAAGAAGTGAAAATAAATTATCACGAGACAAAACAAAGCTTAAAATAATACAGGACATAAACACCTACAGTTAACAAAGAAAACTAGAGGGAAATACAGAACACCATTCTAAACAGAACAGCAGGGAGATTGTTCCCATGCTTCCGCTGCAATGCCACCCTTCCCATTGACGGTGTGTACACACACAGGGCAGGGGGGACACCCTCAAGTTCAAAAAACGTAATTTGGATTTTACTGTCATTTACAGGGAATTCTAATGGTTTGTAATGTTATCTGCAGCAGAGGAATTGGCTGATTTTCATCATACAGAGAGCCATAATCCAGAAGACCTCACGACTTACGGTCATCTTTTAAGACAAAGAAGGTTCAAATCCAACTGCAAGCCAGTCAGTATCTGCCGGGGGGGT
>NW_010339137.1:0-10455 GCF_000700745.2 Antrostomus carolinensis
GGCTGCCTAGGGAGGTGTTTGAGTCACCATCTCAGGAGGTATTTAAAAGACAGGTAGATGAGGTGATCAGAAATATGGCTTAGTAGTAGACAGGTACAGTTGGACTCAGTGCTCTCAAAGGTCTTTTCTAACTAAACAGTTCCATGATTCTTCTAGTTTTAGCGGTACTCTAATTCTTAGGATGAGAAACAAAAGTCTGATTTTTAAATATAGTTATATAAAGTGAGTCTATTCTTTACAATAAGGAATAATGTACTTTATCTCCTCTAAATGCCAATTCAAAGGGAACCTCCTAGTTTCTTACTTTCACCTATTTACAGAATAACCCAAAAGAGAGAGAATTCCTTTTATTTTCCAGTATCAGACTCCATCCTTGACTTCCAGTACTGAGTACCACGTGGTTATCTATGACTGTACTTGGTCTTTATTTGAGTCAGTAACAAAATCCTCATGGACCTTAGCAGGACCAGGATTAATTCCAGACAACTTTCTTTATTAGCAATATTTTTGCCCTTTATATGATTAGGAATTTTTCTTGTACTCCTCACAAATGTGAAGTTTGTAGAGTGCTATAGCATGACTTTCACTTTTCAAAAGAGGTGATTGCATCCAAACTGCACAACACGAAAGGTCTCTCACTTGTGCTACACCTCTCCAAGTCTGGGAAATGGCTAGTTGGTCCAAGCCAAAACTTTGCCAGGAGCTGTTCTAACAGTGTAAGAGTGTGATAAATCGGTAGAGATTGCAGGGCAGTGCCCAAGCCAATTACTGTTTTATTATTCCTTCACGATTCCCTAAAATTCCCATTCTTAAAAATGAAGACAACAAATCTAGGTTCTCTTCAGCCCCCAGAAACCCAGGTGGTTGTTCCCAAACATCTCCTATCCCACCAATAATCCTATCCTACAACCACACTGTGTGTCCACTACAGAGCTGAGCATCATTCAGCCTGCTTCTAGGAGGAACACCATGTCTCATATGAGTCCATAGATAATTCCTGATCTACAAATACCAATTTACGTCACTCATAAATTTTAGACAGGTATGCATCACCCACATAGAGTTTTCATGAGTGGGGTTATTTTCTGCATTTCAGTTTTTGCTCTGCAGAGAATGTGTAGGATCAGTATAAACAGATGTTCAGATTTCATACCCATGTTGAGGGAACATGGTGGCACAAGGAACCAGGTGTTGGGATTTTTTTTCCTTACAACTATCTAACACCTGTTCATTTTCAATGCTCCATTTGAAATCATGGAAAGCCACTGTTTTCATTAACTTGTAGGTTCACACAAAGCTTCAAGAACAAGAAAAAAGCACCCTGCTTGGTAGGTAAGATTTTAATTTAAAAGTGTGTCCATATTTTGCTCTATACATATGAGTGTGTATCAGTCCAGTGTAAAAAAGTGTGGTGGTTTCACCCACAGGTAAGACCATGTGGTCCTGCACTCACTCCCCTCACCTGGTGAGATGTGGGTGGAATCACAAACAAGGGGTCATGGTTTAAAAATGAGGACAGGGAGGGCTCGCTCACCAGTTATGGTCAGAGGCAAAACAGACTCAACCTGGGGAAGAAAAATCAGTTTATTTTGTTAGCAATCATTAGTGTAGCACAGTGAGACATAACAACCACATCTGACAACACCTTCTGCCCACCCCTCCCTTCTTCCAGGGTTCAAATCACTTTGCTCCCCATTTCTCTACCTTCTTTCCCCCAGTGGCACAGGGGACAGGGAATGGGGGTTGCAGTCCATTTATCTATGTCGCTCTTTCCGTCATGAAAGTCCCTCCCACAGGCTGCAAAAGCCCAGGAACAAAGTGTTCCAATGCAAGTTTCCCATGGAGTCACAGATTTCTTTGGGCACAGCTCCAAGCCCCATCATGGGGACGTCCATGGGCTGCAGACAGGTCTCCAGTCCAAGCACACCTCCTCACTGCCCCAGCTCTGGGGGTCCACCCCTGCTCTGGCATTCAGCATCTCTAGAGTCTCAATATAACCACACTCGCCCTAGGGCTCAGCTTTCTGTTCCAACATGGAGTCCTACATGTGGGTATCTGCTCCATCATTGAACTTTCATGGGCTGCAGGGGACATCATTTACTTTATCCTATGCCACACATGTTGAACTGTGTGTTTGAGGTTCTCTGTCCTCCCTCTCTTCCTCCTTCTTCCAGCTGACAATGAAGCTCTCTCTTTGTTTAGGCCAATGGTCATCTTTTGTTCAAGTCAATAATCTCTCCTCCAGGTTCTCTCCACCTTCTTCTTTTCAGGACAGTCCTTCCCTTCATAAATATGGATTCACAGAGGCGTTTCTCCAGAGATATTTGGCTCAACCTGGGCTGGGGTGGGTCCACCTTGAAGCCAGGGGAGCTTCACAAAGCTTCTGACAGGGGCCATCAGTAACCTACTACCAAAACCACCCCCCACACACAAACCCAACACAGAAGGGTATCAAACCAGACCAGCAGGTTCAGTAGCTTGTCTCTCGGAGACTATTACTAATGTCTCAGAAGATTAAAAGCACGATGAATAAGAACAAAGGAATAACTTCATCTGTGGTTGCTCAATATCTAAGAATACGACAGTTTGTGGAGTTTTCAAAGAAATTATCAGCTGTCTGGAAAATAAATATTTCTTTTTTTAGAACTTGGTGAAGCATAGAAGCTAATTTGTTGCTAAAATTTTAAAAATATGAAGAGAAAAATCCACATAATTAGATGCTTAACAGTCTGGCATCAGTTCTGTTCCCACTAATGAATTAACTGACTGAGGACTCAATTAATAAAAAAATTAAAGGGGGATAATATAATTAATACTAATCAATATGGGTTTACAGAAAATAGATGCTGTCAAATGAACTTGTTTTTCTTCCTTTTAATGAGATTACAAATTTGATTGACTTCTAGAGCACATTTAACTTGCAAGCACGGGGATGGTGATTACAGTTGTAACAATTAGACAAAATGCTAAATGCATTATGTGAATGTAAAGCTGTCTATTTGAACCTGAACTAGATGAAGAAGAGAAAATCATCAGTAAGCATGTAAGTTCCTAATAGAGTTTCAGGTTTCAGTTCCTGCCCTGAGATTAGTTTATATTCTCATCAATAAGAATATGTAACATCACTGATGATAACATTTGTAAGTAACTGAAAAATTATGGGAAAAAAATGATGAAGTAGGAAAAATGTGCCACGATCTGGATTGTTCAACAAGCTGGATGTCAGTAAACAACTTATTGTGAGAGGGAAAATGAATCTGTATATTTAAGAAGAAAATACATACCTTTTTCCCACAAGATGGTGGAGCCTTCTCTGGAAAGAAGTGACCCTGAAAGGCAGTTGTTGATCATAGTTGACAATCCACTAAGTATGAGCTTGAACTTGAGGGCAGAAGGGCAAGAGTGTCTGTGTCTAATAAACAAAAGGATATAATGTACTTATGAGTAAAGGTCATGTTGCATCTGTCATAGGTGTGAAGCAACGACAGGTGGAATATTATACTCTGTTCTGATATGTCCCTTTCAAGAAAGCCGTTGGTGACCTGAGTAAAATGCTGTGGCATCACTGATGTCATGCCAAAATGTTGTCTGAAGCTTTGCAGAAAATGACCTAGGGGTCTTGGTGGACATCAAGTTGAACATGAACCAGTGATGTGCCTTTCCCACAAAGGTGGTACAATGGTGTCCTGAACTGCATTTAGAAGGAATGTTGGAAGCAGGTGGGAAGTGATCATTTCCCTCTACTCAGCACTGGTGAGGCCACACTTGGGAGTACTGTGTCCAGTTCTGGGCTTCTCAGTACAAGAAGGATGTGGACATACTGGAGAAAGTCCAATGAATGTCCACTGAGATGATTAAGAGTCTGTAGCATCTCCCATGGAGAAAGGATGAGAGAGTTGGGCCAGTCTAACCTTGAGAAGAGAAGGCTCAGGGGGGATTTTATCAAAGTGGGTGCAAAGAGGACAGAGCCAGGCTCTTTTCATTGGTGCCCAGTGACAGGACAAGAGGCAACAGACATAAAATGAAACACAGGAAGTTCAGTCTGAACATCAGGAAACACATTTTTAGTGTGAGTGTGACCAAGCACTGGCACAAGTTGCTCAATGTCCCTTCTTGTGGAGGGGGGATGGCCCAGATGAGCTCTAGAGGTCCCTTCCAAGCTCAAGCATACTGTGATTCTGTGATACTATCAAGTATAAGAGAATTTACCATAAAATGAAAGACACAACAGGCTTAATTTATTCATATTAATACCAAAGTGATACAGAGAATTGAAACAGGATGAAAGATATAACTGAAGAGAAGAATTTACTGGTTTAAACTTCAAGTTCAACAAACCCAGAATAAATCTTTATTAGAGATAGTGATTAAGAAAGGAACAATTCACTAAAGTAGACAAAGATTTTACATCCGTGGTCATACAAAGTAAAACCCAAACATTATTATTATTAATTCTTCTACCAGGTACACTGCAGCTCACTCAACTGTTAATCTGTGGGGGTTTTCTGGCCCATGTTCTGCAGGAGTTTGATTAACTGGGCAATTGCAGCTTCTGTTTCTATGAGGCTATGACTGCCCTCCACTTCCTGGTCTATCAGTGGTTATTTTCATGACTTACACAAGACAGAAAGGCTGCTCTACTTTATACTAATTCCATATTCAGAAGATATACACAAATGGAAACCCCTGGGGAATGAAAGAAGCTGACCAAACAGGCATCACCCTTCATTTGCACGAGAGATCCTACATGGCATAAGGGGTTTTGACACAATGGGGAACTTTGCTGAGTGTTGTTCTTGCTGCTGCAACATTGATCCATTCTAATTTTTTTTAATATATTTTTTTTAAAAGACAAGCATCTTCCTCATGTTCATGCCTCTAGGATGTGATCAGGTCCTTTTAAATAATTGTGTGATAAGGACTGACAATTAAAAGGGAGCATGGCAAGCCAGAACTGAGCTTCAGTAAAGAAGTCTGAACCAAGGTCAAGCTCACTGAAGGAATACAAGTAGGGCTGGGAGAGGGAACCATTCTCCTGAATTCCAGTCCCCTCTCCACTGCACTGACTAAGGTCCCTTCTGCTATAGCCAATGTGTTTTAAATGATATCTCTGGTTTATGTTTTTACTGAAGTCTAACAGATCCATCAACAACCCTAGCTATCAGAGATTAAAAAAAAAAAAAAAAGATGGAAACAAGGTTGTTCACTCAGTGAACTGTGAAACTGCTCATATGACTTCAACGTGCAATAAAATCTAGTCTGAGGCTTCTGAAACAAAAGTGGGCTGAAACTTTGAATTATATAGCTGGAAAAAAAAAAAAATGACCACCTTGAACTTCAGTAACAAAGACCAATGTTGCAAAAATGGAGTAGTGACTCTGTGAACCTTTTTTTAAGGAGCATTGTCGTTATATTTTTAGGAAGTTATTCTAAAGTCCATAAACAAATCTGATTATCAAAGTCCAGGTGCTCGGAAGTTTTTGCAACATAGGTTCTCTTCTGGTAACCAAATCAAATCATTAGGTGTTCATTTCAGAAACAGGGGTGGGATAAAGGCTAAAATTTGTATTTTCAACTTTCTCATTTTGATACTGGAGAACAAAAGAATAGATTCATAGAATGATAGAATCACAGAATGGTTTGGGTTGGAAGGGACCTTAAAGATCATCCAGTTCCAACCCCCCTGCCAGCAGCAGGGACACCTTCCACTAGACCAGGTTGCTCAAAGACTCATCCAGCCTGGCCTTGTTGACCAGGTTTAATGTTTTTTTTGTTTAAAATACATTAAAATGTTTCATTTCAGAATTGTTAATATGATTCATTTGCACTTGCTCATTCCTATGCCTTTTAGGCAGCAAACATTGATTTCTCTTGTCCTTGTGCATTTATAATAATGAAAGCAATGATACACAATTACCTTAGGATTACAACTCTAAATTGCATGTTTACATTAATATGAATATTAATGTTATATTCTATCATTAGAATGAATATTGTGTGGAAGGCAGTGAGGCTGCAGGTAACCTAATTCAAACAAGTTTGAGCCTAAATTTTTAGACTATATCTGAACTATGTGCCATGAGTCTGACTGGCACAGAATAGCTTGTATGCATCCAAGCCAACTGTATCCTGGGCTGCATCAAGAGAAGCGTGTCCAGCAGGTCGAGGGAGGTGATTCTCCCCCTCTACTCTGCTCTCGTAAGGCCCCACCTGCAGTTCTGTGTCCAGTTCTGGAGCACCCAATAGAAGAAAGACACGGACCAGTTAGAATGAGTCCAGAGGAGGCCACTAGGGTGATCCAAGGGCTGGAGCACCTTTCCTATGAGGACAGACTGAGAGAGTTGGGGCTGTTCAGCCTGGAGAAGAGAAGGCTTCAGGGATATTTAATTGTGGCCTTCCAGTACCTGAAAGGGTCTACAAAAAAGCTGGGGAGGGACTTTTTACAAAGGCAGGTAGTGATAGAACAAGGGGTGATGGCTTCAAACTGGAAGAGGAGAGATTTAGATTAGATATTAGGAAGAAATTATTTCCTTTGAGGGTGGTGAGACACTGGAACAGGTTGCCCAGAGAAGCTGTGGCTGCTACTCCCTGGAAGTATTGAAGGCCAGGCTGGATGAGGCTTTGAGCAACCTGGTCTAGTGGAAGGTGTCCCTGCTGCTGGCAGGGGGGTTGGAACTGGATGATCTTTAAGGTCCCTTCCAACCCAAACCATTCTATGATTCTATATTATTAAACTCAGTCTCTAAACAAGGGTGGTCGTATCCCATCTGCCTCCTGGGAATAGTGTCTGGTCTTTGTTGTCCCCCAAACTGTGCCTAGGAGCTGTCTGAAATTACTGATGTGGCCAAAACCATGCCAGGATGCTGTGAACCATGGAGCAACAGGAAAATTGAATATCCAGAAATGTTCCTTGTCACTGTCATATTTATTAACCTAGAGGGAAGGGAAGGGAAGGGAAGGGAAGGGGTTTAACTCCTTTAAAACCACAGTTAATGAGAATTTTAATTTAGGACTCGGCTATTACTTGGGCTGAAGTCCCTGATAACCACAGTGCAGTATGTAAGCAAACCAAAGACAGCATACAGGGAATGGTTTGACTCTGGATATATTATAAGCAATTTTGGGAGCCTGAAATACATTTCCCCTATAGATATAGTTCCCTGACTTTGCTACATCTCCTTTCATGTACCCAGAATTTTTTAACTCCCTAAAGCATTGCCTATGGTCATACCATCTGAGTGCTTACTTCCAGAAAGCAAGTTAAAAGAGTGGAGGAAAAAAAAAAGTGTGGTACTGGGGAAGGAATAATATTCTCAAATCGGATAACAGGCTAGGTCTTAATTTTTCTATTCTTTCCTTAAAACTGATTAACTCTTTCCTGACATTAAATTTCAGTGCTGCACCTTGAGCACAGATAATTCACTCTACAGGTTATATCCTAAAATGTGGAGTGTATTTCCTTATAGAAATATAATTTAAGCTTTGTTTTTCAGCCAAATCATATACAAACATTTTGTATCCACATAAACATAGCTGAATTAAACAAATAAAAATAGAATCTCCTAACTTTTTGTCATATTAAAAATCTAATAAAACTGAGACCTCCCTTGAATGGCTGCAGTTTGCTTGTCCCTGGTTATGTGACTCTTTATTTAAGTACAGTGCCTTTTGTTTGAAAATGGGATCAGTAAAGAAATAAAAATAATGTGCTTTATTCAGATGAATGAGCCAGTTTGATATTTAAGTGTCAATATCCCAACTCAGGAAACTGCAAGATATCCTTATAAGTTTATCTTAAAATTTTTAAGAAAACAACTTTAGCAATTTTTATGTGTGTTTTGTGTGGCTTCCAGGAGGAAACGGTTTGAGAAAGGATTAATTCACTTTCAAAAGGTGAATGTGGAGAGGAAGGAGAACCTGCAGCTGTGACAGCAGCTCCTGGGACTCCCTAGACTCCCCTTTCTGTTACAAAGGATAAATCATCCAGTGGTAGATCTGGCATAAAGTCTTTGGTTTAACACTACAATACCTATCTCCTGCTTTTCCTGTTGGTCATGGAAAGCCATGAAGTTAGCACTCGGGACTCCTGCTCAAAGAGCAAAGGGAGGTTTTGTGTCCTAAAACAAGGAGACAGAAGCCACCAACGTGGAGCAATCCAAGCTCATGTGAAGGGACAGTAAGACATGAGCAAGGCTTTGCGCTCTCTGCCTTGGGGACTCAAGCACTTATCTGAAGTTCACTAACTTTGTCTTAAGTTGAGCACCTGCATCAGATCAAAATAAAGTTTAAGAGGCAGTGGCCTGAGAAAAAAGGCCTGAAACACACTTCATTTTTAACCTGTGATCCTTCTCCAGAGAGTTTGGAGTGTGTAAAATAGTTCTGAAGAGGGGATGCCAAAGCTGTATCTAGGTATTTGATGAGGCATCCCATCACATTGCCTCAAGGTTCAGGTTCTGTTAACATCATGTACCCAGGTTTATTGAGAAAAAACAGGTAGTACGGAGGGATAAAACACTGAGACATGAGTAGGCTACATAGTTAAACTTGAGTACTAGAGTCCTTCTCAGTATACTAATACAGAAAACACTTGGAGGTACCCCCTTTTCCAAATAGCTTACAGGCTGTGTGAGGCTTGACCTTGGAAAAACTGGATGTGAGCCAGCAACATGTGTTCTCAGCCCAGAAAGCCAACTGTATCCTGAGCTTCATAAGTTGGGGTTCCTGCTATCATAGAATCATAGAATGGTCAGGGTTGGAAGGGAACTTAAAGGTCATCCAGTTCCAAGCTGTGGAAAAAGGATGTCCCCAGGGAGGTCATCACTGATAGGAAAACCCATGACATCTTCCCCATAGAGTTATTAAATGTGGTAAACTGATTGGGCACATCCGTGGGGGCTGAACACAGTTGGTTGAGCTTTCCTGACTTGCTATAAGCCATTCCTGGCATGTAAGAGAGCAGGCAACAATGAGACAGTTTGATGATGTTCCTCCACAAAGAATGAGCACTGCTGGATTTGGGAAAATGTAAAATGATGGAGACTTTTTAGAAGAGCCTGTAGCAATAGAACAAGGGGTAATGGTTTTAAACTGAGAGAAGGTAGATTCAAACTAGATATAAGAAGGAAATTCTTTATGATGAGGGTGATGAAACACTGGTACATGTTGTCCAGGGAGGTGGTAGAAGCCCCATCCCTGGAAACTTTCAAGATCAGGTTGGATGGGGCTCTGAGCAACCTGATCTAGTTGAAGATGTCCCTGCTCACTGCAGGGGGGTTGGACTAGATGACCTTTAAATGTCCCTTCCAACCCAAACCATTCTCTAGTTCTGTGAAAAACACTGGTTATATCTGCAGGTGTAACAGGGAAACTGGATTTACTAGCAAATAATATAGGAAGTTGGAATTTTAAGAGATGAGTCTTTGTATTATTCACAAAGAAAAGATAAAAAATGCACATAAAAGCAATGATTTTTGTAAATCCATGAATAAGCAGGCAGTAAATTTTAAGCTACATTTTGCGATACCGGCAATGTTATATGATTTTTTTTCCCCATGAATTAAATTGCAAATAAACTTTTTAATAAAAAATATTGAATTCTGAAATAACACGTAAGAACACAGGGAGAAAAATATCAGGGGAAAAAAAAAAAGAACTAGTTTGCAAGAAAAAGTACTAAACACATCGAAAAAACCTGGATTTTTAGTTAGAACTGTCAGAAATCTGCCTTTACATGAGAGCGTGCAGCCAGCAGCAGAGGGCGCTGAGATAAATGAATTTATTTTCAATTCCAGCCAACGATAATGATTTGCTGGGAGTTTCATACAGAGGATGTATCTACTTTTATTAGAGAGATTCACACAGGACTGAAAAGGTAGAACAGGATTGAAAGTCCATTTCTGAAGTAGGCTCTGGACTAGAGGCAGGCAAAGTTCAAAGAATTCAAATAAAAAATTAACACAAAAAAGAAAAATAAATTTAAAATTAATTAAATAAATAAATATATTAAATGAGAGGAGCATAACTTGTTGAATTAAGATCGATTTTTTTTATTTTTATTTTTTTTCCCCCCTGGTTTCTCATCAAAGTGGTCATGGTGTTGCAGGTCCTTTCCCTCTCAGGACAATTAAGATACCTCGATGAGATCATTTGGATATTTGACCTAGGAGGCTACACACCGCATTTCGAAGTGGAGAATAAAAGATTTATTCTAATTATAAGACAGAAGTTCCAACACTGAGAGGGATGTTAAGAAAAAAAAATCAGTGAAAATTAAAACCTGCAGCTTTATCCTCACGGATAAATAATAAATATAAATAAATATAAATATAAATATTTATCTCTTTATAATAAATAAATCCTCGCTGCTACCAGCATCATTTCTAGCAGAGGAAATGTTTGGCATTCCCAGCTGTGGGTAGGAGCTGGGGTGGGGGGAAGGCAGCAGGAAGGGAACCC
>NW_010339138.1:0-33278 GCF_000700745.2 Antrostomus carolinensis
CCCCTCCACCCTCCCTCCACCCTCCACTGGAATGTGATTTGTGACCCCAGAATTCTACTCTGACTCAGCTCCTGGGCAGACTGTGACATGACACTGCACCCACACTGGAGAAAAACAACTTGTCCACTGGGTGTCCCTCCAAAGTGTTTCAAGCTTTCCAATTAGAAAAAAACAAGCATGGTTGTTACCAGATCTCTCCAGTGGAGAAGCCCAAAACAGTCTGATCTTATTCTGAAAATGCGAATCAGTTTCTGGATGATGGTGAGGAGAAGATGGGGTGAAAAAGACAAAAAAGAAGTCTGTACTGCCAGGCAAAGCTTACAGACCATTTGTCCAGAAGACATAATGAGGGCACTAGGTACTGATCTGTAGTTTAGTAGCCAAGAACATAGAAGACAAAGATGAGCACTAGGAGAGCAGGCACACTTAGAGCTCTCCCATGCAATCCTGGAGATGCAAGAAAAATCTCTGCCTGCTTAGGGTAAGGTAGTCAAGTCTCATCCCACGTCTCCTTTCTCACTAGTTTCTTTGCCTGTGGAAAGGAAATAAAAACAGCAGGAGCTGGTTGTTTACTGAAATCCTCTAAACGGGCATCTTGTCTTCTACATGCATAGGAATAAAAAAAGCAATTGTAAAAAGATAAGCATTTAACTTTTTCATTACACTGTGTTTCAAGGATCTCAGCAGTCCTTGAACACCAACTCCCACTACTGGCCACTGAACGTTAGTATCTGCCAAATATATCATGCTATTCCCAGCATGTTTTTTAAAAAATATTTTTTTTGTACTCCTTTCTGTTGAAAAGACAATCCTAAGGATTCAGGGAGTTTCCACAGCTGGAAACAGAGTTCTTAAAATTTCCAGTCCATTGACTTAACTAACTTCTTTGTCTAAGATCATGATAGTAAAATCAGAAGAGTAAAAATCACTCTACAACAATTGAGATTTCCAAAACAATAAATCTGTACTTGCAACAGACAAGACTTTACTCACACTCAATAGACATCTCAATGTTATCTAGTACATTTTAAATAAAACCTCTTTTTACAAATCAGAATTTTTAATAAAGTATTTCTGGCTGCCAGCATAATTCTTTTAATAGTCAGAGACAGAGTTCTATCTCAAGGCTTCAGAAAAGCTAGATAAAAATCTATCTACATTGCTCTTCAAAGCAGCCATGAAACATCCTCAGAGACTGCTAAGCATCTCTGTTAATTTCAGGAAACTTCCAGCCTAATCCATGTAATGAAAACGGTGAAGAAATTGTGAAATCAGAAAACAAGTTAGAGGTAAAACAATCACTGAATGGCGTCTTTGTCCTAAGCCATATTCCTTAAGGGTGGTAACTGGGCCCAGGAGACATGACACAGGGCTAAGGTACACACCTGCCTTTCTAGATCTTGGAGGACAGGTGGGAAACACAAGATCCTCTAAAGCAGTACTATACGCCCAATTTGAGGGGACAGAATCCTATCCACGAAGATACAAAGCTCTGTTTATTCACTGGCAAGTAGAGATGTGACTCAAGACTGAAACTTGTGTGCTAGAATCTCGACTAGCCAGCAGTGCTCTACTGTGGTCTTGTTGCTACCCTGAGTCAGAAGTTTCTCACCATTTTGTCAAAACCATGGTGGAACTTTGCTAAACTACACCTCCATCCCAAAAGCTACCTTTCTCCACGGTGTGCAACCACCCCTCACTGCTCATGGCCTCTGAATTTCCTCTGGTCTATATCTTAAAGTAAAGCAAGGAAACTTTACACTAATCATAATATAGGTATGTATGACTAGAGTCACTCAAGCCCCACCTGAAAGTATGAAAATAGTAGAAAAAGAGCTCAAGAGTGGTAGGATTTTAAGGAAGATACCATCGCAGACAAGTCGGGAAGATATCACGAACTAGCGCTGACTTCTGGGACGACTAGGTGGCTGAGCCTCTCTTTCCTCCCATAGGGGTACATTGGGTGAGATTGAACCTTCCCCAGGAAACTTAGAGAATCTCTGTAGGGTTGTTATTCTTTTTCTTAATGTGTTTGCAGATTTTATGTTCTAAATTATTGACTTCTCTTTGCAGAAAGTGTATTTGTCACCAGCAATCAAAAAGAACCTGTTGCTTCTATAAATTGCACCCATTTATCTAGTCATAATAGTCCTCATTGAATGCGACCGAGCATGGCAGTGTAAGTTCATTTAAACGTGACTATTGGGGTGCATGGCATCCATATCAGTGCAACCAGCAGTGAGATTTCTCATTGAATGTGACCAAGTCGATGCACTAGTTCATTCAAATGTGTCTGGACTGTAGTGCCTCACTCCATAGCGATGGGAATTCAGTATGTTGAATACGACCGGAGTGATAGTGCCAAATTGAGAATCACCCAGATTGTGATGTGTCATGCCCTTCACAATAGCCAGAAGTAGGTTAGTATAGATTAAGCCATGATTTGCAAGAGTTTATAGGCCAAGTAAATCATAAATAGCTGATGACTAGCTGTTTAATAACACTATAAAGATTTATCTTCCTTGACTTGCCCAATATCCTTCCTGAAAATGCATAAATTTCCAGCATCCTATAGTAAGGCACTGCAAACTAAATGAAGAACTACCTGCTTCATTTGTATTAAAGCTGCTAGCAACTACTTTAATATCATTAACCTGGGTTTTGCACTAGAAAAGACAGCAAACAGTCAACTCCTACTAATCTTCTGTGGCATGAAACCTTTTATTTTTTTCCCCTAGTTCCATCTAGTATTTCCAGAAAATCACACTGCAATTTTAATTTTGCTTGGGTCATATCAGCTCCCATGGTTTTACTTCTTTTTCTACATTTGTCATAAACTGTGACATACACATGAAGCAGAATGCACAGAAACAAAGCAAAAGGAGAAAATTAATACCATGGAATTCTTGTCAGCAATGTAAACTATGCTACAACATAAATTTGGTCTTCAGTGTGAAATGTGGATGTACAAAGAGAAACATAAAGTGGTAGGAATTTACTTTCTGCACAACTATTTCAGGCTGTGAGAGGACAGTTACAGCCCCTGGAATCTCAGTACCCTACGATCAATATTACATGTCATCTATTGATATTGACAAAACTGGGGACAGTCCTCTTCTACTGCTAGGGTATAGATGTGCCGACATATATCCATGTGCTTTATGAGTCTATGAAACACTAGCAAGTATGAGTTCTTTGACAAAATGCAAGTTGGAATGCTTCATTCTCTCAGCTGACTGGATAGGTCCCAGAACACTGGAACTTGCCCAATGCGATGCCCATCTACAAAAAGGGCAAGAAGGAGGAGCCGGGATACTGCAGTTCTGTCAGGTTGACTTCAGTGCTGTGGAAGCTAATGGAGCAGATCACCTTGAGTGCTGTCATGCAGCATGTGTCTATGAAAGGCAGGTCTCGCTTGACTAATCTGATCTCATTCTACAACCTGGTCACCTACTTAGTGGAAGAAGGAAAGGCTGTGGACATTGTCTAACTGGGCTTTATTAAAGACTTGAGTAAACACCATTTCCCACAGCATTCTCCTAGAGAAACTGGCTGCTCATGGCTTGAATGTGCATATACTTTGCTTGGTAAAAGACTGACTGGATGTCCATGCCCAGAGTGTCACGAGTGGTGTTTCCCAGGGGTCAGTACTGGGGCCAGTCCCATTTAACATCTTTTATCAACAACCTTGATGAGAGGCTTGACTGTACCCACAGTGAGTTGGCAGACAACACTGAGCTGGGTGGAAGTGTTAATCAGCTTGAGGTTATAGAGGCTCTGCAGAGAGTTCTGCACAGACCAGATTGATGAGCCAGGACCAATGGCATGAGTTTCAATAAAACTAAATGCTAATTTAGTTTTGCACTTTGGCCACAACCCCCCGGCAAGAATAAAGGTTTAGGCAGGAGTGGTTGGAGAGCTGCTTGGCAGAGACGAACCTGGGGGTATTGGTCAATAGCCAGCTGAACATGAATCAGCAATGTGCCCAGATGGCTGAGAAGACTAACAACATCCTGTCCTGTATCCGGAATAGTGTGGTTAGTAGAACCAGGGAAGTTTTCTTACCCCACCGTACTCGTCACTGGTGAGGCCACACCTTGAGTACTTGTTTAGTTTTGGGTCCTTCCCTACAAGAAGGATATGGAGGTGCTGGATCGTGTCCAGAGAAGGATAACGAAGCTGGTGAAAGGTTTACACTACATGTCTTATGAGGAACAGCTGAGGGAGCTGGGGTTGTTTTCCCTGCAGAAAACAGGAGCTTCGTTGCATCATCATTCTACCAAGGATCCCTAAAGAATCTGCCTGTCTCCATAGCGTTAGGTGACAATAATATGACAGAAGAGCATTGAGAATCTGTGAGATGAAATCTCCTAATTAATCTGTATTGCTCTCCAGGGTGCTACACAAGCAAATACTTTTCTGCCTGTCACATCATGAACAATACTATTGAAACAAAGAAATTATAGTTGTTGAGAAATTCAGGGAGAAGTAATGAGGTATGGAAAGTAAAGCACCTTCAGTTTCCCCAACAATTTGCCACAAGAAGGGTTGTTAACCATGGCAACAGCCAGAATACTTAAGTAGATTTCCTACTTTAGGAAAATGGAATTTTCTCTACATGTACACTGCCTTGCATTAGAAAAGTGAAAGATTGTGGTGGCCACTCTCTAATTTATTTTTGAAGTCATGTTTAAGTTCCAACTTTTTGAGTTAAATTCCAGCTCTCAATAAAGTCTCAGACTAATAATTTTAATATCTGGATTAGGACATTTATTAAATGACATTTCCAACCAAATTATATTGTTAACATGCTCATTACAATGATATTCCTCAACCTAAAAACAGATACCAGAAAGACAGTACATGAAAAGAAAAACAATAAAAGTTGAGAAAATACTGTCATTTTTATTCAGTGTCAAAATTAATAGGAGTTATAAAAGCAGATTAGTGCATAATTCAGGTTATTCCTTATATAACTTAGTCACTTAGCTAAGTGACTTTAGTGAAGTATGAGGAATAAGCAAGAGGAATTAGAAGTCAGTTGCAGAATGACGATCTCACAGGGATTACAGACACAAGGTGATATAGGTGACATAAGCTGCAATGGTGGGGGGCTGCAATGGAAGGATATAGGCTTTTCAGGAAAGAGGGTGGGAAGGCGAGGAGAAGGATTGCACTGGACATGAAGGAATAGCTTCAATGCATATTGGTTTGCCTTTGGATAAAGATTAGAAGATAAAATCAGTGAATGTGGTGTTGTAACAGGTGTCTGCTGTACATCACCTGATCAGAAAAGAAGGCAGATGACATCCTATTTAGGCAGCTGGAGAAAGCTTCACCATCATAGGCCTTGATAGTTATGGATTACTTTAAGTACTTTGATATGTGCTGGAACAGAAACACAGCTGGCGGCAAGAAACCACAATATGTCTGGAACATGCTGAAGGTAATTTCTGATGCAGATGACTAATGAATTGATGTGAAAAGACACTCTGCTCAACCCATGACTTCCAAACAAGAAGAATAAATATGTGTAATTACAACTCAGCAGAGCTGACTTTTATGTATGACATAAAAATGCGTTTCAGTAACAAGTGATGAACATGAAACTCCTGTTTCATCAGTAGTTTATTGAGCACCAAATCTAATTAAAAAAGCTTAAGAGGACCATAGCTCATAAAAGTGGCCAATACAAATCTTATCTAAGTAGACAGAGTTGGCCTAAATAATATTATTCGCTGAAACTGAGTTCACATAAGCAATGACCTTTCTCAGCAGCATTCATTAATTGGATTCTGAATTGATCCCTCTATCCTTGCTCGACATAGTGCTATTGGAGTTGAGTGAGGTGAATTAGGTTTTGAGCTACAAAATAATATATAAAATCACTGGATGGGAGTATATGTCACTCAGAACAACAAAGATTTTATTGTCTTTTTTTAATGGGGTTGGGATATGCTCTACTGCAGAGGAGAAGTACCGAGCTGTTTTTTTTCTTTGCTGTGAAAAAAAAAATAAAAAAAAAAATCTGGCTCTCTTGAGCATATCACAACTAGTGCAACCATACATGCAAGACTACAAAAGTTATGAGAGTTTTTCCTTTTGGAAAACTGTGTCACTGATTATCTTCGGGTCATTTAAGAGCAAAGTCCTTGAAATTGTCTTAAGTGGTTACAGAGTGTATCTTCTAGCAGAAGTTTTGGGAAAATCTGCCATCAGGATTCTTTTAAAAACTGCCGTTTCCATTCCCTTTCTGCCAGGGAAGTGTTTGACTTGTAACACAGCAGAGAACCATCTGGAATCCCAATGGACTATGCCTACCTAGCGTACAGAAGAGAATTGCTCCCAGGGAGGCTTTTTGCCAAACATACACCAGCATCTCAGCCCTTTCTGCTCATCTGCCGACTGTTCATTGTACTTAAAACCTGGCTGATGACCCTGTGGCTCTATGGCAAGAACACAGATGACTACTGTTTTCTTTATGACTCAAGTGAAAACATGAACAAAAGAACAAGTTTACATGTTATTTCTCTACACTAATAAGAGAAAAACTATTTAGTGTTGCTAGTCCAGCTCATGCTGCTTATTTTAGTATTACACTGTTATGGAAAAGGCCAAGGTACTCAATGCATTCCTCATCTCATGCTTTACTGGTAAGACTAGCATATTCAGGAATCCCAGGCTGCTGAAGCCAGAAAGAAAATTTGGAGCAGGGAAGATTTACTCTCTGTGGAGGAGGGTCAGTTTAGGAAACACTGACAAATTTGACACACAGACGTTGATGACACCTGACACTTTGCACTCATAAGTGCTGAGGGAAGCTGCTCTTGGACAGGTAGAGTGCACCTGAAGCAAGTTTGCAGAAGACACAAAAGTGAGAGAAGTAGTTAATACATCAGATGACTGTGCTGCTTTTCAGAGGAACATCAATAGACTGGAGAAATGGGACAAGAAGAATCTCATGAAGTTCAACAGAGGGAAATGTGAAGTTCTGAGTCTGAGCAATAGTAGCCCCAAGCACCTAAGCAGGTTGAGGGATGTGATTCTTCCCGTCTACTCAGCACTAGTAAGGCCAGACCTGGACTACCGTGTCCTGTTCTGGGCTCCTCAGTAAAAGATATGGATATACTGGAAGGAGTCCAACAAAGGGCCACTAAGATGATTAAGCAACTGGGGCATCTGTCATGTGAGAGAAGACCGAGTGAGCTGGGACTGATCAGCCTGGAGAAGAAAAGGCTTAAGGATCTTACCAATGTTAGATAAATAGCTCTTGAGGGGAGTACAGAAGAGAAAGCCAAGATCTTTTCAGTGGTGCTGAGTGACAGAAGAAGAGGAAATGGACATAAATTGAAATACATGACATTCCATCTGCACACAAGAACAGACTTCTTTACTTCGAGGGTGGTCAAACACAGGGACAGGTTGCCCAGAGAGTTTGTGCAATCTAAACCCCTGGAACTTTTTCAAGATCTGACTGGATGCAGTCCTGGGCAACCTGCTTTAGCTGACATTGCTTGGGCAGAGTGGTTGGACTGGGTGATCTCAAGTGGTGTCTGCCCATCTTAGCATTTCCATGGACAGCAGTAGGCTAGGGAGACTGCACCGAATCTGCTAGTCTTTGACTGTAATTTTGTAGAAAGGTGTTCTCCTTCTTGCAAATAACCAACAATTTTGTCAAAGCAAAAAGGAAAAAATGTGATACAATCTACTGATGATCAGACTAACTATGGTCAAGTACTTCCCCATCACTGCAAAGATAAACTGGCCTTTGTACAGCTCAGTCTAACTCCTGTCTTCCTCAAGTTTTGCAAAGTTGTTCTGGGCAGCTCTGGGATATGTTGTAACAAATCACAATCATTTCACTCTTCTGCTGTTTGCTAAGGATTATAAACTGGGTACAGCTAATTTAGGGAAGTCATTTCCTTTTTTTCACAACCTGTTCCTAAAATCTGATCTTTCATCTCCCAGAGATGTTTTGTTCTTCTGTAGTGCAACAAATACAGTTGGCATTTGATTCCTCAGTTCTCAGGAGACCAAAGAAATTGTTGCTCGTGGTTTGTCTTGGATGCCTGACAGACGTGTGAAGGAGCTGAATGAGGATATCTGCTCATGTGAGTAACAACTGCACCCTGTCTTTAGTGTCCCTGCAAATGAACCAAGGGTAGGCAAGGAGGGGATGACGGTGGAATTCAGATGAAACGGACTTTCCGAATTTATTTAATGGCCACAGGGTGTCACTGTTACTCCACAATAAATGATCGCCCTCACAGTAACGGGGACGGGTAATTTCCGTCTGGAAATTCACCTGCACTCCTGTTGTCAGCCTCAAAGACAACAGGGACGACGTAGTTCATGGACTCCTGCATCTGCTCAAGGCAGATATCTTTTTTAAAAGGACTGTGACAGCTTGATAAGGGGTAAATGTGAGTTGGAAAGGAGTAAAGCTTTCCAAAGATAAGGAGCTCTTTATGAGGTAGGAATAGGCTAAGGGGATTCCCAGACAGCACTGCAGTTCAAGATGGGGTAAGTATTACCCTTAGTTTAGAGAGGGGGTTTCAAGCAGGTCATCAGCAGAAAAGATGGCTCTCTTCTGTGGAAAGAAGGGCAGTCCTAGAGAGACACACAGTTTAGGGGACTGCAGCTTTGCTGTTAGCATTATGCAGTGTGCCGTATATGCTTGCACATCCCATGATAGGACAGGCTGTGCAAGCTCTCATGCATACAGGAGTGCAGCCATGCTATTGGCCTCTTCACCACTGGGAAGCAGCCTCAGTGTCCTCAAGCCCAGCTCTAGCCACTGTACCAGCCTGCCTAAGCCATGGAGCGAACAGCTCAACTTGCTGCCCAGGGTCCTGCCAGTTGACAGAAGTGACTGCTGCTGAAGGCCTCACAAGATGCTTCCTGGCATTGTTGCGTCCCCATTCCTTGTTCATGATATGCCACCTTCCTTCAATATAACCTTCCTCAACTGCAAAATACCTCCTTATGCTGAGCATGATACCAGGGATGCCAAGGACCCTGCTATGTTCTTGACAACCAAGAGGTTGCAACAGTCTAGAGATGCCCACTGGTCACATGAGAGAGTGACATTCTGCTGAATTAAGTGTAATGGAATACCGAACTGCATTCCTTCAACCTAATTTTTCAGTTTTACCAAAAGAAATAGCAAAATGGCATTCAGTTAGAGTGCGAGGGTAGAATTTGCCTAGGTGGTGAATGAACTCAAGTCTGAGTGCTACTTCTGGACTCTAATGTGAGAAGCTTAAGGGGGCTGTTACTAGCATGTACAGGAGGGACAATTTTTGGAGGACAAAGGCTATGGGAGATCTTGGCATCAGAGGTCATTGCTGTACTAAATACTAAAGCATAAGGAGGCAGAAGAACCCCAAATCCCAAAATGCAAGACTGAAATTCTTGATGGAACACAAAGAGCACAATTGTCATTTAACAGGAGCTAGCACAGCTTCAGTTTCACCAGTTTGGCTCAGCTTGGACTTCCATTTCAGCACCTCTTGAGTTTTGTTTATGTACAATCTCTGTCAGTATCTGTTTTTCTTCTCTGACTGGAGTAACTAGTTAAACCTAAGTTTAACTAACCTTGCCAAGTATTTCCATTCGGAAAAAAAAAGGACAGGGGAAGGAAGGTGACTGTGATCCCATTTCCAAGGGAGGCACAAAGTATATCTATCCTAGACTGCAACAGGAGGTAAGAAATTACTGTTAACCTATGTCTTTGACCTAAGCCAGCACTTGAACCATAACCTCTCAGCTTCTTCTTGCCTTTCTCCCCAAGCCAGGACCCTGTGCACAGTTCTGTCTTTCTCAGAAATTGCTGCCTGGGCTATGGGTGGGAATCTGTTCCTGTCTGGGGTGGATGCCCATTTTGTTCCAATTTTCTGACTGCATCAGGGAGTGTGAGGCTGTTAAGACAAGGGTGGTGACCAGAATTTTCCTGAGGCTCAGCCTAGCCATTACATGGCTTGCTAAGAAAGAGTTAGGCCAGGGGGCCCTCCAGGATGATTGGTGGATGAATGTCTACTGTCCAGATTCTCTCTTGCCTCCACCTCTTCTACCACAGCAGGCAGCCCAGGAAAGAAAGGGGCTCTCCACCAGGCCGAGCTGTCTGGTTTCTGTACCCACTTTGTCTTGGTGCAGTTCCCCAGACTCAGTGTAATCTGAAACTTCCTGCTCCTCTTGGGTGCAGAAATAAGGATTGCTTTCTTGCTTCTTCTTGCAAATGAGCCATCCTCAGGCTCAGTGTGCCAAGGGAGGCTTCCAGCTGTCAGGAACACAGTGACTCTTATTTTTCCTTGTCTGTCATAAATACACAACACCTCTCCCAGTGTCTCATTTGCTGCTCTGTCCCACCCAGGAATCTCTTCTCTATGATTTACAAACTCGTAAGGTCCCTTCCAATCCCTAATATTCTGTGATTCTGTGAAAAAATAAAACAAACTGAAAAGGCCAAAAGCACATTTGCAGTCAAACTGTCTCATTTTGCTAGGATTCAATTTATGTACATTTAAACAATCTTTGTAAAAAAGGGAGCTGAGAAATCTCTGAAAATGTTCTCTCTTCCACGAGTTTATGATACAGAGGTTTGCTGAATGCAAACCCGTAAGTCTAGCATCTCTTGGGTCAAAACCACAGTGAACTGATGACTCCCCACAACTTTTGGGGTATTTTGCACTGAACTCAGCTGGTTTCTATCCCTCACCTGCTGCCATGGCAGGGATTTGTTCACATTCCCATGATGGCAATGTGGCCCAAATGAGCTCCACTCCCTCTAAATTACACCCAACCAACAAAAAAACAGAGCAGTGTTCAGGAGCTTAAACAGTTTCCCCAGACTTGCCAAAATGAAGTCTGTTAGGTTCTCTCTCACCACCACACCCTCATTGTCCTGTGTGTGTAGAGAAACATTTGTGCTGCCACGTGGGCAGTAATGGTCATCCTCAGTGGTACTGCAAGGTTAAAAAAGACTGACACTGGATTTCTAAACTCGCACAATAAGAAACTGTTTTGTAGGAAATGTCACTGTTATTCCTGTCTCCTTGCAGTGGGACAGGCAGATGGGATGCAGGCTTCCACAGGTCTACTTCCTTATGGTTATTGTCTTATTTTGTTTAGATTAGAAGAGGGTTTATGGTATCAATAATGTCTGAAACTTACACCAGTCTATTATAGACAAGTAGAGCCAGTTTAATTACAATAACAGAGCAGTGTATGTGCTACTGCCATATGCTCTTGCAAATACCTCATGCTTTTACCTGTGTTAAGGCATTGCATGAATTACACGAGGCATTTTCTTGCAATGTTGAGCACAATTGCATGCCATCTCTGGCCTAAATAAATCCCTAAGTTTCAGTCACATTTACCATGCAAACCTATCATAGCAAACACAGTTGTCTGCTGACTTAGTACGAGAAATAAACTGCAGGAAAAGATGAAGAAAGAAGAAATAATGACTGAAAACAAGACAAAGATACATAAAATCAATACCTAACTTTGACAACATTTTTCTTTTTAAAATGTGGGGGTTTTGTTGCAGAACCCAGTTTACAACAGAAAGGTTTAGAATGCCAAAGAGATTAGGTGTTTTAAAAGAATCCCACTACACTTAAAAAAGAGGAATGAGATAAAATCCAACGAAAATCATAGAATGGTATGCATTGGAAGGGACCTTAAAGACCTTAGTTCCACCCCCCCCTGCCAGGAGCAGGGACACCTTCCACTAGACCAGGTTGCTCAAACCAACCTGGCCTTAAAACACTTCCAGGGAGGGGGCATCCACAACTTCTCTGGGCAACCTGTTCCACTGTCTGACCTCCCTCATAGTAAAGAATTTTTTCCTAATATCTAATCTAAACCTACCCTCTTCCAGTTTAAAGCCATTACCCCTTGTTCTATCACTACCTATGCTTGTAAAATGTCCCTCCCCAGCTTTCTTGTAGGCCCCTTCAGGTACTGGAAGGCCGCTATGAGATCTCCCCGGAGCCTTCTCTTTTCCAGGCTGAACAACCCCAATTCTCTCAGCCTGTCCTCATAGGATGGCTGCTTCAGCCATCTTTTCATCCTTGCTGCCCTCTGCTGGAATCGTTCCAGTAGGTCCATGTTCGTCTTATATTAGGGGCCCCAGAACCGGACACAATGCTCCAGTTGGGGGTCTCACCAGAGCAGAGTAGGGGAGCAGAATCACCTCCCTCAACCTGCTGGCCACGCTTCTCTTGATGCAGCCCAGGATATGGTTGGCCTTCTGGGTTGCAAGTGCACATTGCCAGCCCATGTTGAGCTTCTCATCCACCAGCACCCCTAAGGCTTTCTTGTCAGGGCTGCTCTCTATCCATTCTCTGCCCAGCCTCTATTTGTGTTTGGGATTGTCCCAACCCAGCTGCAAGACCTGCACTTGGTCTTTTTGAATTTCATGAGATTTGCATAGGTCCACCTCTCAAGCCTGTCAAGGTCCCTCTGGATGGCATCCCTTCCCTCCAGCATGTTGACTGAACCGCATAGCTTGACATCATCAGCGAACTTGCTGAGGGTGCACTCAATCCCGCTGTCCATGTCACCAACAAAGATGTTAAACAGCACCGTTCCCAATACTGACTCCTGAGGGACGCCACTCATCACCGGTTTCCACTTGGATATTGAACTGCTGATTGTAACTTTTTGAGTGAGACCATATAGCCAATTCCTTATCCACAGGGTGGTACGTCCATCTAGTCCATGCCTCTCCAACTTAGAAACAAGGATGTTACGTGGGACAGTGTCAAACACCTTGCACAAGTCCAGGTAGATGACATCAGTTGCTTTAGCCTTATCAACCAATGCTGTAACTCCATCACAGAAGGTCACAAGGTTGGTCAGGCACGATTTGCCCTTGCTGAAGCCATGGTGGCTGTCACCAATCACCTACTCACTTCCCATGTGTCTAAGCATAGTTTCCAGGAGGATCTGTTCCATGATCTTGCCAGGCACAGAGATGAGACTGACCAGCCTATAGTTTCTCAGATCTTCCTTATTTCCCTTTTTAAAAATGGGGGTTATGTTACCCCTTTTCCAGTACATGGGAACTTCACTAGACTGCCATGACTTCTCAAATACAATGGATAACAGCTTGGCAAGTTAATCTGCCAGTTCTCTCAGGACCCATGGATGCACCTCATCAAGTCACATGGACTTGTGCACCTTCAAGTTACTCAGATAGTCTCAGATCTGATCTTCTCCTACAATGGGTGGCTCTTCATTCTCCCAGTCCCTGCCTCTGCCTTCTGTGACTTGTGGGGGTGTGTCTTGAGCCCTTGCTGGTGAAGTCTGAGGCAAAGAAGTAACTGAACATCTCATATTCAGATTGAATATTCGGCTCACATATTCAGTCTTGTATTCAACTGAATATCTCATATTCAGCCTTCTCCATATCCCAGGTTACCAAGTCTCCTGTTTCCTTATGGAGAGGGCTTACATTTTCCCTAGTCTTTCTAATGTAGATACCTAGCTCCTTAGGACCCCTTGAAAGACTAAGGCAGTACTGACTGAGTAGGCTGAAACTGTTAAGTGACAATACAACTGTCCATCAAAAGGTGAAAATAGCCTTGTCTGTTTTTTTCACAGGTCCATCAGAATAAACACTGGCATCCTGCTTACAAAGGCTGGCACAGTGGTTCACGCATCTCTTTTTCCCCCAACAATTTCTGGTTGCTAGATGTGAAAGCATAACTAGTATTTAGCCAGAATTTGATTACAAGAGGAGGGATGAAAGACCTGTGGAGGTATCCTGGCTCTGTACTACCAAGTCTCTACCATTTTTCCAAGCAGTCTCAACCACTGGAATTTTTTCTGACTTCCCACTGTCTCATTCTGTAGCTTTGTTTCCTGAGGACAGCAAATCCTATGAGATAGCTGCATAGGTTTGGTTAAATTACACATGTCTCTTTTCATTGTTGAAAGGGAGCTTTTCATGGGACATCACCTTCTCTGAATTTACAGAGATAGAACATAGTGCAACAAGCCAGATTTGTCATGCCAGGCAGGATTTTAGCAGCTGTTCCCAGAAAGAGCTTGTGAATGTTTTCTTAAGCCCCAACCTAAAAGGGGAGTGGAACAAAAAAATTCAACTGACTTTTTTTTGCTGAGAAAGGAAAAGATTTCAATTAAACAATTCATCTGCTCAAATACAAATCTATCTGGTCAGCAAGAAGGAAATGTTTTGTTTTCCTCCCAAAATGTGCAGAAATTCATGGTTCAAAAAAAAAAAAAAAGCTTCCATTTTCAATCTGTAGCAACAATTAATTAATTCAGTTCAGCTGAATCTTAAACAAACAAAAATGAGAGACATGTTTTGCTTTTGACAGAAACTGTCCCTGAACAAAACTCTTAAAAGCAGACAGACATAAATTTTTATTTGCTTGGTGAGCTTTAAGTCAACCTAAAATGAAAATATTTTTCAGCTTGGTTAGCATATTAAAATAAAAATCTCTGTTGATTTGTGAGGATAAGCAGTAATTTTGCTATGAAATACTCAGTTTCTGACAATGTTCACCACTTCCAGGTCAACTATGGTTAGTCATATACAAGTCTGCAAGCTAAAAATAAATCATTTGCTCAGGAATTAGGACTCCATTCTGCTCCCAGCAATATTATGGGGACCTTAAAGGAGCTGGAGCGACTACAGTGAGGATCCAAGTGTGAACTGAAGACAGTCCAAACAGACAAATCTAATCAAATGGCAAACCAGCCATATAGAAATAGATGAAAAAAAGGAAAAATACATGCCTTGGAGATTTAATGACCTAGCCTCAGCTCAGCTTGAATACCCCATCAAGGTATGATCCAGCCAACATGAGAAACAAGTAAAATTTCTGTCTTTGGTTAGGATATGCCAACCTGAGTGTTTCCTGGGCACAGCCAGCTTGCTGCTGTGCATGGCCCTTATATCTGCTCTGCTCAGCATGAGAGATGAGTTGTCACAGTCCTGCCCTCTTACCCTCAGCACACACAACAAGATGTGAGAAGGGACTGCTGCTTGCAGGCTGGCACATGTAGGCTGACAGCTGAGGCTCTGCTGCCTGTCTAACATAGGCCTGAACACCATCTCACCTCTCTGCACAGACAGGAAAGAGCTGACAAAGAGCCAGGTTCAGCACCAGAAATTACACTTAAACTTTTAAACAAACAATAGCACAGAAATAATGGTCTTTAAATACCAGTGAAGACTGGCTTCCGTAGAAAATTGGCATGCATGACTGCCATCAATTAGAGAAACCTTTTAGTTACCTTGTGTAAAACAGACGGTGCTCTCAGAACTACTGCATTGTGTCTATTTTTAATTCAAGGAGTTCAAATATTGACTGGTCTGACCCGGTGGTTAGAAAAGTGGACAGATTCCCTTCACAAACAGTAGTAATTGAGTAATTGGGACCATTTATTAGATGCTCCAGAGCCAGGAGCAGCATGGCCTGGTGAATAGAGCAAGTACTGTGGCATCTGCTCTTCAGAGAGCTGTGACTCTGACCTAGGTCATCTTTGCAGCAGTTGAACAGCGCTCAGAGGTGGGAATGAACTGTACAAAATGTAGCATTTTGGGACCCTTTCAGACTATTTCTAGACATTGTCCCCATTGCCTCCTGCCCAGGTCCATATGTATGTTATTTCATTCTCCTGTCCTTACCATCTGGCCTATCCACATGACAGTAGCTCTGATACTGAGTTTATTTGCGATCTGAGGTAGCAGCAGTGCCTTGAATTTCCTGCCTATACCTTGCACCACAGGATACCATTATCACCTTCAGAAAAATGAGACCTGTAAAACCCAGAATGGAAAACAAATGTAGCTCTATACTTTAAAGTGGGATGGACTAATGAATGCAAAAAAGTTAGAGGTAAGTAAACACCTGAAAGCCAAGGAAAATAAATTTTATGGAGGAAGGAAACATTTATCGCCCTGATATATTACAGTTTTTAGCACATGGTAAGCAACCAAATGCCTTGACAGGCTCAGATGCAGTTTTTTTCCATGAAGCACTCTGCTTTGCTAGCAGATAAAGGGACAGTTCCTGTTTGCTGGTCCAACTTAGGACAGCTGAATTTACCACATATCTTCACAGTTCCATTGCTGCTTTGCTAATCAACTGCTCTGGAAACAGAAGGAAGGTGCTGAGGAAAAAAACCCAGTCCTTACAGTCCATCAGCTCCAAACACACATTGTTCCACAGAGAAGTGGATAGAAAATGAGAATTAGTCACCCGGAGACATAAACAGAATAGGATCACAGAAATGCCAACTTCAGTCAGGATTTAGTTAGTTAGTTAGTTAGTTAGTTAGTTAGTTAGTTAGTTAGTTATTTTGAGTCCCTTTAGGAGTCACATCTCCCCTTGCCTTCAGCAAATATTTCTTATATTCCGGTCCCAAGGGCTACAAATTGATTTTGCTGCTTCTTTAAAGTCCTAATTCAGACATTAAGTAACATGAGACTGGCACTTAACACTGCTAACACTGACAACACTGTGCTTCTTGGTGACTATCTTCAGAAGCAGCCCCTCAGCAGATGCAACCCAAATTTCCCCAATGTGAAAGACTCAGTTTGATTTAGGTTAACCTGCCTTCAGCTTCCCTTGATACCTGGCCTTCCTGCCTATAACCTGTCCTTTCGTCTTCTGGGGAGGCCATGTTTACCTAGCATGCTACTCATGCTTAAAATGCTGTACTCATAACAGTGAGACAAAAAGCTATGGTGAACTCCCCCAGCAAGACTCCATGAGCCTTCACTGAGCTGTGTTCAGCCATGTCAAGAAAGAGGTAACAGTGCCAGAGCTAGCCAATTTAAAGGGGACTTATCTGTCTCTACTTAAAATCACTTCTTCCTGGTCCCTTCATTGCTGCTACAGAATAATTCTGGACACTTGTTTACAGATCCTCCTAGTCCTTGCACACTTCAGCTCCGCTTTGACTTCTTACATCCTAGCACAACCTATTTGGAAAGACCTGAATAAAACACACCATGAAGCTTCAGAGCGAGACAACCCAGCTGATCCATGTGAGTACTTCCTCCGCTGCTTTGCATCAATTTTGCTCTACTAAACCAGTTGTTGTGACTAGTTATAGTGCACTACCTATTGACAGGGAAGTCCCCCACCTTGTCTTCTCACACAGCATTTCTCAGAGGCAGCCTTTCCCTGCAAAAGGCCATGGTAAGATGTTTCTGGCCTTCCTAACTGTCCCTAAACTTAGTTCATTATGGAATTACTGAACTCCATTGTTCTTGCAACTGTAGGTATGCAGACTTTCAGGATATAGGCACAGGTTTTGTCTGACAGTCTCAGATGATAGGGTCCTTGAACTCTCAGGAAATGTATTTGTGTTTCTCCTCCCAAAAAGAATCTGGGCTCAAATGAACTGGAAGAGAACAAGGGAAAGCAGCAAGAATCCCAGATACTTTATTTTTATTCTCTGATTCCCCAAAAAGGTAATGGAGGATCTTGACACCATATGTTTTAGGTTTTTTTAATTTCTAGAGAGAAAATCCCTCCCTGATCTCTGTTAGATGATGTAATACACTCCTGACCCCTTCTGAAAGACGTACTGAAAGATACACAGGTTGAAGAACAAACACAACACACCTTGATTAAGGTACTGATTAACTAACAACAAACATACAGGTACAGATCAGTTGGGTCTCTGCTGAAAAGGAAAAGGAAGTCACTTTCTGTTGACATCTTTGAGGCAAATAAAACTTAAGTCCCTGTAGACTAGGTAAATAAAAGACAAATAAAAGCAAATTTATAGTGCAAGTGGATCTAGGAGGTGGAAGGGAATTACATTATTCATTTTCGCCTGCCTTGAAGAAGCAGCATTCATTTCTCTGATAAAAAGCTAGTATATCCTGCTCACATGGTCATCATTCATTACCTAACCAAATTAGAGTTCAGGAGTGAATTATTTTTCCATTTGAAATGGACAGGGAGAATCAGGACTTTGGTCGATGGAGAAGAGTACAGCATCTCCTGTAGAAGTGTGGGGAGTTCCTTGTGTTGAGTCCTCCTGGGAGGAGGACTGGGAGGACTCAACAGATCTCCCATTGCCCTCAGCTGAGAATCTTGGATTTAGATATTAAATAGTCTACATTTATAAAAGTGTCTATAGGTATAAAATATTGCTATTAATTCTGACATGAATTAGTTGGATGGTCACATCCAGAAGGTAATGGTGAACAGCTCAATATCTGGATGGAGACTGGTGACAAGTGGTGTCCTTCAGGGTCCATAATGGGACCAGCACTCTTTAATTTCTTCATCAGTGACACAGAGAGTGGGATCAAGTGCACTTTCAGCAAGTTTGCTGACAACAGCAAGCTGAGTGGTGCAGTCAACACACCTGAGGGACAGGATGCCCTTCAGAGGGTCCTGGACAAGCTTGAGAAGTGAGCCCATGCAACCCTCATGAGGTTCAAAAAGACCAAGTACAGGGTCCTGCACTGCAGCAACCTCCAGTATCAATACAGGCTGGAGGATGAAGGAATTGAGAGCAGCCCTGCCGAGAAGGACTTTGGGGTACTGGATGAAAAGCTGGGCATAAGCCGCCAGTGTGCACTCGCAGCCCAGAAGGTCAACAGTATCCTGGGCTGCATCGAAAGAAGCATGGCCAGCAGGTCAAAGCAGAAGATTCTGCCCCTCTACTCCACTCTGGTGGGACCCCCGCTTGGAGTACTGCATCCAGATCTGGAGTCCTCAGCACAGGAAAGACATGGACCTGTTGGAGCGGGTCCAGAGAAGGATCACAAAAATTATCAGAGGGAACACCTCTCCTGTGAGAGAGTTGGGGTTGTTCAGCCTGGAGAAGAGAAGGCTCTGGTGAGACCCTACTGCAGCCTTTCAATATCTAAAGAGGCCTATAAGAAAGATAGGGATGACATTTTTGTTGGGCCTGTAGCATAGGACAAGGGGAAATGGTTTTAAACTAAAAAAGGAGAGATTTAGATAAGATACAAGGAAAAAATTTTTTACAATGATGGTGGTTAAACACTGGAACAGGTTGCCCAGAGAGGTGGTAGAGGCCCCATCCCTGGAAATATTCAAAGTCAGGCTGGACAGGGCTCTGAGAAACCTGATCTAGTTGAAGATGTCCCTGCTCACTGCAAGGGTGTTGGAGTAGATGACCTTTAAAGGTCCTTTCCAACCCAAACCATTTTATGATGATTCTATACATTCTCCCCTGTGAACACACTGATAAAATTGCAGGAGTAAGGGAATGTTATGCATATACCTTCTTGTTTGTGGTTTCGAAAGCTACATCCTACAGACATCAAATGGCCTTAGGAGGACAATCCCTAAGAAAGACATGCAGAATTAAAGTTGTAAGGTTTCCCACACTTTAGCTTTTCAAAGCTCTCTCAAAAAATATAGGCCCAACAGTACAACTAGAATGAAGATGAGTGAGCAAAATAGCAAGATGTGGGTTTACTCCATACTGCTTTCAATAGGGAATAAGTATATGCTTAAATTCAAGTAGTTAAATTCAAAAGACTTCTACTCATTCAGCCTGACTAGTACAACTTGCACATGCATAGAGTTGGGTGTCACAGTGACCTAGTGTTAGCTTAAATGTGTGTCTAAACTGGATCATATGGATTTGCTATGCCAAAGAACACCCACCTAAATAGTTGTGGTGGACATCCTAGGTCTTATGGAAAAGTAGCTGGAAGTTACCTGATCAAGAGTAGCCAGAGCAAAGAATCTGACCATAGCCTTGCTCTTGGATCTTCCCACTCCTAGATGCTTGAAGCAGGTTCTGTGAGCTGTTTTTGACTTGTTCTCATGTGTATTTTTCAAGAAGAGAAAGACTGGTCTGTGTCAGGTATTATATGCTGTCAGAATACTAGCAATCTTGAGTTGTTTGGGTGCTAGGCATGCCATTCTCACACAACCACTACACAGTCTCCCTGACTGCAAACTTCTGCTATACAGCAAAGCTGTGCTTATCCTTTACTGCTCCTTCATTGAGAGAACTATGTGCCTTTGAGTTTTGCAGCTTAAACAGAGCCCTAAAAAAAGACAGTCATATACAAGGAGTAAAAGCACACTCCTCCCCTTCTCTACACCATTACACTGGCTGCAGAACATATAGCAGCAGTGTGCCTAGCACAGTGCTGCTACGAGACTATATACCCAAGACGGTGGAGTTGGGGTTTGGTTTGAGAACTGTACCTCTTTGTTAAAACAACAACATGACTTAAAGGGAAGAAGCAAAAGAAGTGCTGCTCACCATGCTCTGCCTCCTGCTGTGCTATGTTGTGCCACCTCTGAAAGTCCTCTGATACAAAGGAAGAAGCAATAGTCCACAAATTGGTGCCAAGTCTCAAAATCCGGACAGCCCTCCTGCAGGTTTGTTAATACTTTCCCTCCCTTCAGCCAGAGCTCAAGTCCAGAATGACTGCACTCTCAGTTTCTTAACCTCAGAGCTCTCTTCTTCAGGACAAAGCTGGGCATCCACTGTCAGCTTCTCAAATACACTGCAGCTCCTATGCATGGAAGAAGGTCTTGGCTGAGTTAGATCCCAATTGGCTAGGTACTAGAGGGAAATTCTGAATTTCAACACCTTCCAATGCATATTCAAAAATCCCAACAGTGACTTTCTACATTTTAAGTGCCAAAGTAGCTTTAAAAAGTTGCCCTCCCCTAACTAAAATTCAGCAAGACCTAGCTGTTAAAAATGGCTTTCAAAACTAGGCTGAGAAGAATTCAGCTAGGCCTGCTGTGTGTTTCAACTCCTCTGACTTTCTTCATTGCGCATAACTTGCTCAAACAAAATTTCTTTCCGTCTGAAATGTTCTAGTCCACTCTCAAAGGTTATTTATTTTCCTCCCTTATGAAGCATTTCAGTTTGGCTATTTGAGGGTAATTATAATACAAAGAAACATTTTCAAAAACTTTTCAAACAGCAGAAAGCCCATACAAGAGTAAACATAAAAAGTACTAAAATTTTTCAGTTAGTTTAATGCCAGGAATGCTTGAAACTTGTGCACTCTACACACACCTTCTTATCCTTTCTAGAACTATGCATGACATTTATGAAGATGGACACCGTGGAGCATGGGGAAAAGTGTTTCTTTTGAAGGCTTAGAGGTGGATTTACCTCAGTACTGTCTCTGTGCTTGGGTCTGTACAGCAGTGAATTTCAGAGAAGCTTGGTGAAATCAATGAGGTAGGCTTTCACTGCAGAATTTGTGAAGAGGTGTCACTTATACCCTACACCTCTGCTTCCTAAATTCTCCCTCTACACTAGCCTGCTGGTATCACCTAAAGAAAGGAGTCTCCTAGGGACCTCACTTGGACTACAAACACAGTGAGGACAGAACATAAACCAGAATGTCCTCTAGAGCCTTCCTGTCTCTTTGTGGCACAGATGGATAAGATCTCCCTCAGCTCAGCAGCGCATATCCACTGAGCAGCTCAGCTGCAGAAGCAGGGTTTCTTTAATTCTGCCTCAGGAACAGGTTCCAACAGATGTTCAGAAAAGGAGAATGAAAGCACTGGACTAAACTGCTGCAATGAGGAACATCAGCTTCTGACATAAGTCTGCACAGGAAGGACCCAGAAGGAAGCTTCAGACCAGTACCTCTATCAACATAGCTCTGAGTCTGCCAACGAGCAGTATCAACAAAGCAGTGCTCACAAATACCACAGGAAGGGTTCAGCTGTCTCACAGGCCTAGGCTTTTATTGGGATACCACATCATACTGTCCTGGTTTTGCTAGGATAGAGTTAATTTTCTAGGGCTAGCCCAGTGAAACTATCACAGTTGCTCTTGGAGCAAAAGTGATACAAGTGTATGACATGTCTACTCACAGAGCTGCACTATTGCCAAAGCACTTTGCTGGTACAGCAGCCTGTAATTCTGGATGAGCAAAGTGCTGAGGTAAGTAGGGACCTCACTTGTTCTTGACATGAACTCAAAAAAACCTAGCCTCAATATGTATGCAAGCTTTGCCTTTTCTTTGTAGACAGTGTCAGTCACACACCTCATTGCAAGTATCTTTGCCAAGAACAGAAAGACCTGCTCTGTTCCCTGTTCACCTCAAACATAAACTCACGTTCAGGACTGCTCTCACACAATATAATCAGTGTTGTTTCCCTTGCACTTAGTGCAAGAATAGTGACTTGAAAGAAGATGGCTCTGCCTTTCCACCTTTAACGGAAAACTTGCTTAATAAATACTCCTTTGAGTTTGGCTCTATTATATGTTCGCTTCTGCCTGATGCCCACAAATTCACCTGCTCTATCCATTATATACACGAAATCTGCATCACCTAGAGCTTGTTTTCCCACACCTGGATTTTCAAAGATCTGTTGGAGGTGTAGAGAGTCAGAATATTTCAGAACAAACACATTTCAGATCCTCACTTAAACTCTCAAGACAGAATTAGACCTTCTGTTTTTGGGACTGATCCAACAGTAAAAAACTGTCATGAAACCAAAGCTGTTTTATCAATTATAGTTTGCACAAGGAAAAAGCCCGAATCAAAGAAAGATCTAAATTTCTCCACAGAGGAGAATCCAGTGCAATGGTATCTGTTCAGTAAATAGTAAAGCATTGTAAATAGTTCATGTTGGAAAAAAACTGCAAGAATTTCTGCAATGTGTCATTTGACACGTCAAATGAACCAACACCTATAAGTCAAATATCTTCTTCCTCTTCAACAGGACCCACATCCTGCCCCTGCCCTTCCACAGGTACAGCACTGAGTGGAGCAGGTTTGCTCTGTGGAGAAATTACTGCCAAGACACACTCAAGAAGTAATTTAGGTGTTTAAACATAGGTGTCGGATATAATTTTAGAGACCTTTAAGCAACCCTCATGCCCTTCAGCTGACAGTACATGACCTATAGTAACTTTCACACATCTTCAATATTTTACAATGTCTATCACAGAATCATAGAATGGATGAGGTTGGAAGGAATCTCTGGAGGTCATCTGGTCCAAGCCCCCTTGCTCAAGCAGGGCCACTTAAAGCTGGTTGTCAGGACTATGTCCAGGCATCTTTTGAAAAACGAATGAGATTCCATCACCTCTCTGGGCAACCTGTGCCAGTGTTCAGTCACCCTCACAGTAAAAAAGTGTTTCCTGATGTTTGGAGGGAACTTCCTGTGTTTTAGTTTGTGTCCATTTCTTGTCACTGGGCACCACTGAAAAGAGCCTGGCTTCCTCTTCTTTACAACCTCACTTCAGATATTTTACATATTTATGAGATTACCACCAAGCCTTGTCTGAGAGATTATCAGCTCTCTCAGCCTTTCTTCATATGACAGATGCTCCAGGTCTTCAATCATTTTTGTGAACCTTTGCTGGACTCTCTCCAGTAGCTCTATTTCTCTCTTGTACTGGAGAGCACAGAATTTTATCTGGTACTCCAGGTGTGACCTTACCAGTGCTGAAGAGACGGGAAAGATCACTCTCTCAACCTGCTGAAATCACTTCTCCTAATGTAGTCCAAGACACTGTACACCTACTTTGCCGTAAGGGCACACTGCTGTTTCATATTCAACTTGGTGTCCACCAGGACTCCAGGTCCTTTTCTGCAAAGCTGCTTTCCAGACAGTTGTCCTCCAGTATATACTGGTGCATGGAGCTATTCCTCCCCAGGTGCAGGGCTTTGCACTTCCCTTTGCTGAACTGTATGAGGTCAAGGTCCCACTAAACAGCAGCATGAGTCAGCCAGTCCTTGCAGTTTTGTATCAGCAGCAAGCTTGCTGAGGGTGCACGCTGTCCCATCATTCAGATCATGAATGAGGATGCTGAAATAGTATTGGACCCAGTATTGACCCCTGGAGTGTACTACTGCTTACTGGCCTCAAACTTCATGCCACTGATCACTCCTCTCTGAGCCCAGCTGTTCATCCAGTTTTCAATTCACCACACTGCTCATCATCAGCTTCTCTGAGGATCTTACAGGAGACAGTGTCAAAAGCCTTACTGAAGCCAAGGTAGCCAACATTTACTGCTCTCCCCTCATCTACCAAGCCAGTCATCTCATCATAGAAGGTTATCAGCTTCATTAAGCAAGACTTCCTCTTCATAAATCCATGCTGACCAATCCAAATCACCTTCTTTCCAAGAACAAACAGTTTCCAGGATTAGTTGTTTCAGCATCTTCTTAGGTGTCAAGATGAGGCTGACTGGCCTGTAGTTCCCTGAGTACTCCTTCTTGTCCCATTTGAAGACAGGAGTGACATTTGCTTTCCTCCAGTACTCAGGAAACTCTCCCAGTCACCATGATCATTCAAAGATAACTGAGAGTGGCCTCACAATGACATCTGCCAGTTCCCTTAAGCACTCACGGGTACATCTCATCAGGGCCCATGGCTTTAGGTATGTTCGATTTACTTAAGTAATCCCTAAACTTAATCTTTTCCAACAAGAAGAGAACCAAATCCTCCTTCCTTCAGACTTTTCCATAATCTTTCAGACATCTAAAAAAAAATTCATTCCTACAGTGCTTGATAAGCAAACAGATAAAATGAGGCCAAACTCTTCCTTGCAAGCAATGATGCAGTCATTGTTTATTGACCACAAATCAGGGGGGTGAAACTGCAAGTCTGCTTTCTGACCGTTGGTAATGCATGACAGCCATTTTCAGTCTCCTGTATCCAACTGTGGGCTCCTTGGTTTGTTATTTTGGAGCAAAGCGAAAATGTTTTGATTGTTCCCAAGTGCTGGGAATTGCACAAATCCACTTTCATCAATAACTCAGACCCTTCTGTGCATGCACATAGAAGAAATAAGGATTTAACTTTAAAGCTTAAGCAGCAAGATTAGAACAATAGGGAGGGCTGTTTCCTGTCTATGCTGTGTTTACTCAGCATGACACTTCCTAGATAGGCCTGGGAGGATGCTCATTGCTAACTGTGGACTGACCACCATTCTTCAGAGAAAAGACCTGTGTAAATTTGGATCACTGTTTTTTTCTGACAGGAACATGTTTTTTCTGTCTATCTGCTATCAACCAAAAAAACTATACACTTCAATCCTTAGCTGTCCTCTGGTGCTTTTCTTTTTCTTCAGCTGTCAAAGAAAACCTCATGTTTCCCCTACTCTGATCAAGGAGAGGAAGTGAGCAGTTGCCAGTGTTATACCAGAGCAGCTGGCTAAATCTTGCCAGGGCAAGTCTAGATATGTGTGGCCACAGCGGTCAGCCACCTTCAGAGCATGCACCTCTCTGAGACTTGGGACAGGAGTGCTCAGTGCCTCCCACTTCTCTGTCAGGGAAGACAGAGGAGCTCTGAGAGTACCAGTCAGAGCTCCTGCTCCCTTCATAAACAGCCAACTCTGTGAAGAACCAGAGTTCATTGGAAAGTGCTGGATCTTGGCTGGTCTCGCTGTTATACCCATTCCAGCAGTGAGGTAGAAGGCAGGTAAAGTTATCATCTTCCCCGTTTGGTTAAGGACAGAGGTTGTCTGAGGACCATCCTCTAACAGTGGTTGGTGTTCTCTCTGTAACAATCAAATGCTCTTTTCTGCTTGCTTGTTCTCAACAAAAATCACATGTAAGCTGGCCTAACAGTCTCATGGATCAATTTTCTGAAAGATTAATTAGACCTCATGACTTCTGCATGTGATCACAGGCCTCCTTAGAGAAGAGTTCCTTAGAGAATGTTGAAATCCACGTGGCTCTCCCTGAGCTAATAATTCAACTCCCTCAAAGTACTTGTTTTTATGTTTGCCTTTTCTAGCACCAGAGCAAATGTCAATCTGAGTCATCAAGGTACATAGGGCTCTGCAATCTTCCTAAGTAAAAAACTGTAAGCAAAATATTTCCCTTTTTTAATACAGGACACCAGATGGGCCTTTTTTTTTTTAATAAGTAAATATCCTGTGCCATCTCCAATGAATCCTGCCTCCAGCCTGCTTCTATACATATTTAGCTATACAAGCTTCCATACATATTTAGCTATATAAACCTAATGTTCCCAGACTCCTGCTTCACAAGAATGTATCAGGGGTTGTAGTTCAGTGCTGTCTGAACAGTCAGAAGATAACCACCATTACAAATACTTCCTTGAACTCTACCTGTGCAGGATTCTGCAGGTGCAGCAGAGCTTGAAGCTTTTGAAATTAAAAAAGCAGGAATAAATGTGCTTTCCTCTGGTACCATGTACCTTATGTACTAAACCATTACTCTGAGAACCTTATTACATACAGCCACATTATTGGGATTACAATAAAGGACTTTTAGCCAAAACCTGACTCAGGAGTAAGATCTGATTTCACTGTGTGTTGGAACAGGCTGTGGACATGTAAATAAATGTGACGATTTGCTCCTGGTAGCAGAGAGATGCTGCTATATTTCAGATGCTATTGATTTAATTTTAGTGAGTTGTGGCTAACTAAATGTATTAGCCATTCAGCACACTGTATGCCACTAGCTACAGAAACTTAAGTGCCTTTACCATGTTAACACCCTTGGACTTTTGGATGGAGCTTTGACCTGTTTTAAAATATGAATGAGCTAATACTGATCATCCATTTGACTGTGAATAAGCTACTGGGTCTTATTAAGCCTGCAAGCCTAGGGATTTTTCCACATGGAGTTTTCCCATTGAAGTGCTGAGGTCTGAGCAGTAGGCCTCAAACCAAAGTTGACCTCTAAAAGAATCCCACAACTCAATCTTATATAATTAGCTCATATTATCAACTCATTAGTGAAATATGTATGCTTGTCAGCAAAATATGCATGCTTGATAGTAGAATATGAACTATAGATGAAATATTACAAGAATATATTTATCTTGTTCCATTCCAGGGTACGTTGTCAAGGCTGAGAAACCAGGTGGCTGGCCTTGTTCAGAAGTAGGTTGTCAAAGTTGGATCGGTAAGAACTTCCTTGGTTCCTCCTTGGGCCCTGGCTGGGCTTGGGGAGAAACCAATGGAAGAAAGTGACCAAAGTAGTAACTTCCCAGACGCATCCTGGATATTGGTCAAATCCGAGATGTGCCTGAATGAAGTGAAACCAACCCACCAGATGCTGCCGTACTTTCTCTTTATGTAATTTGTGTATAAAAGCAGGACCCTCTCACAGCACCTACGAGTGGATGCACTGCATAGGACCTCCCAATTGCCAGGAAAGATCCTCCTGATCCTTCATTGTGATCGGGGCTCCCCAGCTGATGCATGGGTCCGGATGACGGTAAAGTATGGCAATTGGTGATATATCTTTCTTAATCACTATGCTGCTTTCTCTTATGTGGTAATGATTAGGTGCATTACCCTGTTTATGCCTTTCTTTTTCCACTTTATTCTAAAGTTTAAAAAGTTTGGTTTATTTTCAAGTTGGTGTCTGTGTCCTTTTTGCTAACCCTATCAATCAGCAAAGCACCCATTTACCTTCCTCTCAACCCAGGGGACCCTGGATCTGTTGTGGGCCTAGGATCCCCTTTCCATTCCTGTCAGATAGTCTGGACAGGCTTTTACACAGAGAATGAAAAGGTCCAGTGGAAGGCCCCAGCTGGCCTGAGGAGTCCACAGCCTTTCACTGCAGTGGTTGGTAGAAACCACGTCTTTTTCTGGAAGTTCAGACCCTTCCTTTCTCCTTTTGTAACTTTACTGTCCTAATTGTTATACTGAATTCCCGCAGTGTTTGCAGAGACATTTTTGTAACTGAGCCTGCATGAACTACATTAAAGGTATCCGCTCTTTCTGAGCGGATTTTGTCCATGTGCCATTTTCACTGGAAGAGCCCGGAGGCAAATAAAGGGACAAAGAGGAGTGCAGAACAAGAAAAGCTAGTATAGCAAGGTTAATTGTTTAATCAGAGATTGCTTGAAAATTGCCTCCTTGCCCTAAAGCAGAGAGAAGTAAGTATATCCTAGAAGGGGTCAGAGGAGTTAACTCTCAACTTCCTGCAACACCAGCTCAGAGCTTTGAATTCCCACAGAGGAGCAGAAAATAACTTCTGCAAAACTTCCAGGTTCACATTTCAGTTTCCTCCAGGCCCAGTGCCTCCTCACTTGGGTAGGGTAGAGGTCTCCACACTGTATAAACTGCAAAACAGAGATCAAGTGAACCTGTAAGACGCTGTTGAAAGCCCAGGCACAATAGCAGGGAAAGGGTGGTGCTACCTGCCTTTCAATAGGAAAGGCTAGTGGAGGAGTGTGAAGAACAGGAATGGATGATTGAAGCCATCAGTATATATCCTATTTATCATTATTCTATCCCTCATTTTAATATCCCAAACAACTGTACAAAGACAAAGCCTTTTTTTCTCCCCTTTCATTAGCAGACAGCCAGACTGCTGTCAGATGTGTGCCAACTGCCCAAAGTAACTGGCAATGCAAGGAGCACAGTTTGAGTTCATCATGCAGCCTGCTCCTCAGAAGAACACCCCAGTTCACTGGGGTCATCTCCAACCCCAAGCCACTGGTCTGATCAAATGTGGGGGAAAGGGAGAGGAATTGCGACTTTGGCCAAATTGATAAATACTGATCAAAATGTTATTAAAAATGTAATATTTTTTTAGACTGTAGACTGTGGACATTGGGCAACAAAATTTTACCAAGACTTGTTCCCTAAAGAACAGGACAGAAAACAAGGCCAGATATAGTACCTGCAGATTTGGTTTTGTGTGAGAGGATAGGCAGTCTATTAGGCCCAAATAACTTGTACATCCTTCAGTGAATTTGTAGGGCCATTTTTGGTAGTGGGGAAAAGGGCTACATGGATGGCCCCTGTGAGAAACTTTGCGAAGCTCCCCCGGCTCCAAGGTGGACCCACCCTCCAGAGCCAATTAGCAATAGAAAAATGTCTCTTTGAATCAATATTTATGAGGGAAGAACTGGGTTTGAGAAGAAGAAGGAGAGAACAGGGAGGAGAGGCCATTGACCTGAAAAAAAGATGACCATCAGCCTAAACATAAAGGAGAACATTGTTGGCAGGAGGAAGGAGAAGGAGAGGGAGGAAAGAGAACTTCAGACACTAGGATCACAGAAGAGTAGGCAGGGGTAAATGAGGTCCCTTGGCAGCCCATGGAAGTTCAATGGCAGTGTAGATACCCTATGTGTAGGCCACCAAGGAGTCCACATCAGAGCAGAAAGCTGAGCCCGAGGGCAGTTGCAACTGAATTGAGACCCCAGAGACGCTTAACGCCAGAGCAGGGGTGGGACCCCCAGAGTAGGGGGGAGGTGTGCTGGACTGGAGACCCATCTACAGCCCGTGGATGTCCCCATGCTGGAGCCAAGAGTGTCAACAAAATTGGGAATGAACTCCTTAACACTAAGGTAGTCTTGAAGCAGGCATTCTTTATTACGGCACTGGATGCACGGGCGATCATTCCACCTACTGTGCATACTGACTTGTCTCTCTACAAAAGCTTTATACTATCAAAATATGCATATTCATTGCTTTTCCAATAAAGTATTAACATATTCATTAGATTTCCAAGAACCCATGTACATATGTAAATGTCCTTTTTGCATGCATACTGGTCATCTTCAGGGGTCGTCTGGATCTTGCCAAAGGTTCACTTCGTGCATCCAGCAGCCACCCCTCTTGCATGAGGCCTTATGCTTCTGTGTTACCATGCCTGCACAGGTATGTCTGTAGAGCCTGCCTGAGAAAAACAGTGACCTTTCAGCTAGGGAAGACAAAACAAAGACACATAACACTGAGTTGTTCATACTACTTTGATGCAGAGCCTCAGACACCTTGGGGTACTTTACTACATCACCAAAGCCTGTGGTCCTGTTTTCCTGCACACTGGGGAAAGCATCAGTACAACTGATGTTGCACAAGAGACCAGGACAAGAACACCTGACTGCCCCTGCAAGCACTCAAGTGTGCTCATTTGTCTGATTTGTTGATTAGATTTCAGAGAAGACTCAAGAGTCTCAGCCTGACATCCCATGCTCTGAGGCATGGGAGGCTCTGAGGCTTTGCAAAGGTCCAGGAAAAGCAAAAGTCAGAGACCTTACGCTGGGAGGTAAAACTAAATGGAAGTGGCCCAGCAGACACAGTTCCTGGTAGACTTAAAATTTCCACAGTGCTACATAATGCAGCAATATAGGAACAACTGAGTTAAATAAATGAACTTAAATTAGTTTAAATCCAAAATAAAGGACCATCATTCTAGAAGTCGATTAATCAACAGGAGAGTAGGAAGTAAAGGTCCCATGCCAGACAAATCATCAGTGAGATTTGGAGAAGCAGGATGGCAAATGCCTGCTAAAGTGGAAAAGTACAGTAAGAAGAGAATTGTCCTTGGGGAAGCCCAAGGGAATTTGAGCTTTTCTTTCTATGTAGTTTTATCCCAGGGAAAAAAACAGAGCCTTAGGATCCAAATTGAACGTCTTTTTTGTCAAAATGGACAAACTTTAGAAGTTAAGTATCTGATACAGGGATATTTGAATACAGCTTGTTTTCTTAACTCTCCCACAACTGGCAAACATATTTAAAAAAACATACACCTATATATTTATGTGTATGCATACGTATATACACATACATAATGCAGCCCTGGGAGAAGACAATCTGTTAAGTGAACGTTTCAACGCTGAGAAGCAGTAGGAGCTGCAAATACGTGGAGGATGTTGAAAACAGGGGGAAAAAAATGCAACATACAGTTCATAGAAAACTAACAAAGTACCTCTTTGCTCTCTGATTCTACAAGTGCCCAGTCTTTTGAAGTCTTTCATTGCTGCTTTATTCTTCTTCCTTTTCATAGAATCATAGAATAATAGAATCACAGAATTGTTTGGTTGGAAAAGACCTTTGAGATCATTGAGTCCAACCATCCCTGTCCACTACTAAACCATATATTTGAGAATCTCATCTATTCATCTTTTAAATACCTCCAGGGATAGTGACTCAACCACTTCCCTAAGTAGCCCACCACTTCCCTAGGTAGCCCATTCCAGTGCCTGATAAGCCCTTTCAGTGAAGAAATTTTTCCTGATATTCAATCTGAACCTCCTTTGGTGCAATTTTACGCCATTTCCTCTTGTTCTATCACTAGTTATTTGGGAGAAAAGACACACACCTGCCTCACTACAACCTCCTTTGTGGTAGTTGTAGACAGTGCTAAGGTCTCCCCTCAGCCTCCTCTTTTCCATACTAAACAACCCCCACTCCCTCAGCTGCTCCTCATGACTTTTTCCCCCCGGCTGCCCCTCAGGCCTTTTCCCCCAGCCACTTCACCAGCTTGTCTTTCTTGTAGTGAGGGGCCCAAAACTGGACACAGTATTCAAGGTGTAGCCTCATCAATGCTGAGTACAGGGGAAGGATGACTGATCACACTGATACAAGCCAGGAAGCTGTTGGCCTCCTTGGCCACCTGGGCCCACTGCTGGCTCATGTTCAGCTGGCTGTCAAGCAATACCCCTAGCTCCTTTTCCACCAGGCAGCTTTCCAGCCACCCTTCCCCAGGCCTGTAGCATTGCATGGGGGATGTTGTGACCCAAATGCAGGACCCAGCACTTGGCCTTTTTGAACCTCATACCATTGGTTGCTGCCCATTGATCCAACCTCTCCAGACCCCTCTGTAGAGCTCTCCTACCCTCAAGCAAATAACATTTCCACCCAGCTTAGTGTCATCAGCTAACTTACTGAGGGTGCACTCAATCCCCTTGTCCAGGTCGTTGATAAAGATGTTAAACAGAACTGGACCCAACACTGAGCCCTGGGGAACACCACTTCTGACTGGCCTCCAGCTGGATTTTACTCCATTTACCACCACTCTTTGGGCCCAGCCATCCAGCCAGTTTTAACTCACCAGAGAGTGTGCCTGTCCAGGCCATTGGCAGCCAGTTTCTCAAGGAAAATGCTTTACTAAGGTCCAGGTACACCACATCCACAGCCTTTCCCTCATCCACTAAGCGGGTCACCTTGTCATAGAAGGAGATCAGGTTAGTCAGGCAGGACCTGTCTTTCATAAAACCATGTTGACCAGGCCTGATCACCTGGTTGGCCTGTGTGATAGCACTCAAGATGACCTGCTCCATGTCATTCCCTGGCACCAAGGTCAGACTGACAGACCTGTAGTTCCCTGGATCCTCCCTTCAGCCCTTCTTGTAAATGGGCATAACATTTGTCAACCTCCAGTCAAGTGGAACCTCCCAGTCAGCCAGGACTGATGATAGAAAGCTCATAGACTTTCCTCTTTTTTCTGAGATCCGCCCACAGCTCTCTGTTCAGCCAAGCCGGTTTTTCTTCTGATGCTTCATTTAGCAGTCTGCCTTGCAGATATATGCAGGATAAAATGAGCAGCTAGAAACACATTGTGCTATCAGAATGCAAAGAACTATAAACAGCCACAGCTACAAAGGGATGAATTAAAACAGATATGAGTATAGCACATTGATCCTGAGTTGAAAAAATCTCTCAGCAATAGTCATGGCTACTACTGTTGAATTTTGTGTATAAGCATAAATCTGGTCACAGAGGAAGAGCCAAACAGTAAAATTTACAGGTGCTGTAAATTTACCTGTTTACTGGAGTGCTTCTGCTACAAATTTATGTGTTGGGTTGAATGTGTGTGTTTCAGGAATAACAAGCAGGAAAGGAGAGTATAGCTGGAGACAAGTCATTTCCCTGCAAACACTAATGCCCATGTACCAGAAATCAAAAAACAGGAAAGAACCGCAAGTACCCCAAGATGACCCTGGAAGTCAGGGGTCACACAGGTGCCCACAGTAGCTCAGGACCCTGTGTGAGAAGGGCAACTGCAGTGTTCCCCTGCTACAGGGCAAACATGCAGGCACTCAGGACTTGAGAGGGGTGAAAAATACAGCTGCAAACAAGCCATAGAACGACACAGCCTTGCAATAGTGTATGTGAAGGCAAGCAAAAGCTGGAATCAGACTTCTGAAGTTCTGGCTGCTGCCGTCTTCCAGACCCATGCTTGTATGACTTGTTTCATGCAGGTGCCATACAAACTTTGCAGGCTCTGTGCCTTGAGACAGCTACAGGTTCCTGTTGTTCTGAACAGATTTGGGCAGTCCTGGCAATGTTAAAAACACCAGGTGTCATTGATACCTGGTAATATTCACTGAGTAGGCCTAGCACCAGTAAGGCTGCGTGCATCTCTTAACTGCTGTACGTGCACCTGTGGTACCCAGCAGAAAAAGGGCTCCCAGAGCGAGAGGAGCACTCTCAAGAGGTGTAGTATTGCCCGACACCCCGAGTACAGACCCCTGTCTCCCACGTTGCCCTGAAGCGGCACGGCCTTTGCAAATGGAGTGCTAAAGATCTGGCCCCCAGCATGCCTGACGGCCCCCAGCGCAGCTCGGCGCGGTCTCACC
>NW_010339139.1:0-20921 GCF_000700745.2 Antrostomus carolinensis
TCTGTGATTCTGTGATTCTGTGATTTTGAGATAATTAGAAGGTGCTAGGTTGGTGATGGCATTGATGGTACAAGTCAGCTTCAGCTTTTGAAGCAGCTGGTATTTAATGAAACAAGTTGGCCTTACAAACACTTCCATACAAATTGAACTGGGTGACATAAAGAGATGATTACTTCTTCACTGGTAATTTTGACTCTGTTATGACATAAGCTTTGTATAGAAGTTATCTGTGTGTCCAATACACACAGGTAGAATTATTCTCCTGTTGTTTACAAGTCTATGTGAGGAATAGCTACAACATTCACAGCAGAGCGAGGCCTGTGAAATGAAGACTGAAATCCAGGCCGCTATTTACAAAACCATTCATGCATTAATGTCCTGAATACATATATATAAACACACAGAGTATTATTTGGCATATAAAAGCCACACACTGCAAATCTCTGCATTCATAGATACTTTCGTTGTTATAAAACACAGCTTTTGTATGCTGTTTACTAATCACAGTGAAACTGAAATCGTGTTTTAAGTGTTCAAAATTGAATAAAATGTTACTAACAGTTCAGAAATAACAAGACAGCTGGAAAGCATGCATCTGAAATTCTGAATACTGTCACTAAACACTCCTCTTGGCAAGGAATTTTGACTCATCTTGGGAAAACTATCGCCCAAAGTGAAAAGAGGTTAAAATGTCTTAATCCAAAAAAAGTTTTAAAATGCAACCATGTTCTGCGGGGGGAAATCCAAGAAGAAAGTCCATGCCACATAGAGTTTCTCAGAATGTCCAACCACTACACATTTTTGAACAGGACTGTAGGTGTGAGAAAGCTTCTTGCCAATCACAAGGACATTTGTTCCACAGCAGAAATTACCTTTTTTTTTCTTCCCCCCCCCAGTATTTTTTAATTAATCACTGGATGTTATCCCTTCTATTTATTACTAAACTAATTTCCATGTCCTGCTAGCACTGAGACGACACAAGTACTTTACTCTCTTCACAGAGGATCACCGTGGTTAGGGGTAACTGAAGTCACTTGCGTGCTGAACTGGTGTCACATTAACACACAAGGTGTGCAGCTTTCCTGAACTGAAGTGCCATGTTGTATTAGTGTTGCTTATGTTTACCCTACTGCAGATCAGAGCTACCAATCATTTTCAGGTTTTTTAAGAATTTTCAAAGATACCAGACAAAAACCCATAAGCCACTCTGTGGCTGGAGTCATAATCCTTCTGTGCTTTGCACATTATTTTCTAATTGCCTTTTACCTCCTCTGGGATGCAATTAAGTCAATGGATGCTTTGATGTTGATTTTAGGCAAACCAAGGTCCACCTTAAAATTTGTGTCTGACAATCGCTCAAACCATAAGACTCTTCAGTGAAATGTATAATAATTAAAAAAACCCATACAGAAGTCCTTAATGTGAATATTTTAAAGATATTTAAGCTGGTTTCCTATTCTGTTGATTGAGTTTTGTAGAACAAGTTCCAGAAAAAAATAATATAACATACATAAGGTACAGCTGGTAGGGACAAACATTTCATTAGAAGACAGATGACAACATAATCACCACTGAGTTACTGTTTAGAGACCATTACATTATAAATAATGTGGAAGACAGTACTAACTACTTCAAGCTACTTACTACCAGCATTAACAGCTAGTACTTCAGTCTTGACATAATTTTAGTTACTTGGTTCTTTCTAGTTACCTACAATAGGTGATATTCTTTTATTTAGAACTTCTAACAAAGAAAAGACAAAGTAATGAGGATAGAGGAGTTATTTGATAATAAAACTTCTGTGAAAAATAGTGTTTCAAACGCTGTTCTTTCAAAGTAGGTTGAGATAAGTGAACCCCAAACTATGGGCAGTTTTGGTCTTCCTGTCATCTCACAGGCTGATCCCAAATGCTCTGAATACAACAACAGCATCAAACCACACCTGCAGTGAGGGCCACGTGGTAACTGAGGCCAGCTGTACAAGATAGGCAAAGTCAGAATACTATTTATTCTACATTCAGTTTTACTGGATTCCCTTCTGCCTCCTCCTTTGCATGTAAATTAAAGGATGACAGCAAACCCTCAGAAGGGTGTCATGTGCAAAAAGAACTGACTCAAATGCAGCCGATGTTGTTTTACAGCCAGTCCCACATGCAAAAGCCGTGGTGTTGGAGCACTGCGTTAAGCTTCTATGGCTGCCAGCAGTTCTGATGACAGTGTAACAGTAACCTGACAGGAAGGTTGAATTAATGCATTAACTGGGCCATAGTCAGCCTGCAGATCCCCTTTGCCATCTCTGCCACAGACCTCCTTTTAGAGATTGAATCTGGCAAGGAAATATTGAAGTTGGAGCCACTGAGGCCAGGAAACATTACCCAGTATTATCTGCAGGCCCGGTAGGTGTGTGGAGAGAAAGTATGCTGAGAATAAGAACAGTGCCATGAACTTTAAATACAATTCTTTGGGGAAAGAATAGGTGAAGCAAAGCTGAAGCTAAACTAATGAGTCTGATATAGCAGGTGGGAGAGAGCAAACAACTGATGGGAAAAAGTCTGTGTGCCATGGGAGCACAAAAAGTAGTGTTTACACAGAAGGTTTTACTCAATAATGAGAAAGGGAGAATAGACAAGCTAGAGAATTACCAGGGACTGGGGGAACAATCTGAACTGCGTTTTTTGTCTTACATTTATCTGCTTGCGGTGAAGTCAAAGCACCTAGTGGTGGGAATAAGGCAAGAAGGATTTGCTCAAGGCATTAAAGTTTTGTAAAGGACAGATTAAATAACAGTGCTCCAAAAATCAATTTTGAGGGGCTTATGAAGCCTTGAATGGGCTTTTGCAGCACAAAAGCAAGATTGAGTTTTTACTGAACCTGTCATTTATTTGGGTTTAGAGCTTTCAGGAAGTATCAGGAAAAACATAAAACAAAAGCTAAAGCAAGCAATGAACGTTCACACAGTAATCAAATAAAAAACATGTGGAAGTGCAATCCAAATTACTGAGTGACTTAATTGATGTAAAAGTATAAGAAAGGCCCCCTCCTCAACCCCCCAATTTAATCAGACCTGGTAGTGAATTCCCGCAGCTGTTCTTGGCTACGAAGTTTTTTGTAAACTCTTGCTTCCCTGTCCTCCCCAGAGGTTGTCTTTATGTAGTATCAGACCACCTGGAAGAAGGAAAAAAAAAAAGGAAATAAAAAAGTTGCAAAATTCCTCAGGGAATTCACATCTAATATGTGACCTGGTTATGATTTCAGCACAAAAGATATGTAAATACTAAACCAGTACAATGCAATTCAGAGAACTTGCAGTTAAGAAACACAACGTACTAGTTACCCTTAAAGATTTGAAAATATAGACAAAGCTGCAGCCATTTGTGCAGTTCTATATCTTATACAAATTATTCCATTAAACTTTAAATACCGATTTACAGGCATAGACATTGATGTTTGCCCAAACTGGTAAGAAAAAAGTTGCTAAGATAGACTGGTAATAGTTGTATCCCTCGATTTAGGTCTTGTTGCTTTGAAAGTGGAATAATACAGCCCCCTAGCTGTTCGTAGAGGCAATTCGTGCTAAGGTGGGAGAGGCGATTCATGCCTCCACAGCAAAACAACGGGCTAAATTCCATGGTACTAGAGGATACAGTCAGCAAAGAAACTTGGTGTGAAGCTGTTAGGCAAAAATATAAAAGATAAAAAAAATATGAAATATCGTATATTAAGTAGTAGTAATTCACATACCTATAAAATCTAGAGCAAGACAATTCGGATGCTAGAACAACATCATTTGAAACTTCAGTTTCTAAACCATGTGCCAGCAGCATCAACCTTCAGTATCCCATAGGCATTAGGGATCCCGTGTGATTCAACCAAGGTCACAATTGGGTTTGTTAACTCAGAATGAATCATGGAATCATGGAATGTTTGGGGTTGGAAGGGACCTTAAGTTCCAACACCCCTGCCATGAGCAAGGACAACTTCCACTAGACCAGGTTGCTCAAAGCCTCAACCAGCCTGGCCTTAAACACTTCCAGGGAGGAGCAGCCACAGCTTCTCTGGGCAACCTGGGCCAGTGTCTCACTACCCTCACAGGAAAGAATTTCTTTTTAATATCTAAGCTAAATCTAACATCTTCTAGTTTATAGCCATTAACTTGAAAATTTCCTTTTGTTGTTGTTTTGTTGTTTGTTTTGGTTGGTTGGGTTTTTTTTTAATTTCTATGATTACCAACAACTTGGTCTTGTGGAAACCATGCAATCCTGAACCACAGGACAGGAAATCCTTGTACTATGTAAAATATATTTGCATTAGTGAGCCTCATAGTCCTTACAGAAAAACTAAAGCTCTAGAAAATTATATATTCTAATTGTCTATTGCTGTAGGAATATGACATCCAGGCAGCTTTAAAGATAACTGTGGAAAGCATTAACATTTCTGAACATTGAAATAAAATTCTTGAACAGCATCTGAGAAAACCCGTGTCAAAAATGAGAATGTTGGTATCTTGCATTTGCATACTGCTTCACTTACATGTAGATTCATTCCCCCTCCACATTTAATTGAAAATGATAAAATGTCTCCAAATGTCTCCAATGGTGTGTAAAAAGCAGTGCAATTTTATTTTCACATGTGCACAGCTCTAGCTAGTGATGGGTATTCTGTTTTCACTGTTCATGTGACACCAAATACACTCAAAATTACAGAGCAAAGAATATTAAATAATAGAAGAACATTTTGCTTTCATTTACTGTACATACCTTATTCTAAATTGTAGGATCAAATCTGCCCTGACTCCTGCCCTGTACAGGGAAGTCAAAAGAGATGCACGGAGGTTAAAGTAATTTTAGAATTTAGTTACCAAAGGCAAAATTATAATCTTAGGTTTTCAAAACTTTATTTTCTGTACATTTGCTAGACTAGCCCTGACTAGTAAAATAAGCTTTTCTCCTGATGGTGAATACCACCAAAATCATAATTTTATTGGAAGTTCTCAAAACTAAGAAACAGAGTTAGCAACTCTGTCAGTGTTAATTTCTACAACCTCTGTTCGATTGGCCTTCCTCTGAGGTGAGAAATTAAGGGTACAAAAAGTCTCAAGATACTTATATTTGAGATGAAAGGAGATAAAATAAAATGTAAGTGGAAGAAGCTAGTGTTGTAAATGCCTTGAGAATTTGTCCTACAGAGCAAGCAAAAGGGACTATTCTCAGATATCTGCCATCAGCTGAGTGTGATAGGTACAGTGATAATGGGGCAGCGTTGTTGTTTACTTTGATTATTTTTTCAGGGGGGATGGTTACTTTTTTGTTTGTTTGTGGGTTGTTGGGGTTTTGGTGGGTGGGGATTGTGTTTTGGTGGGGTTTTTTGTTTGTTTTGTGGTGCTGGGGTTTTTTATTATTCTGTGTGTGGTTTGTTTGTTTACACAATTTCCTGAAGAACTCCTAACACTTCAGGAGAAATAAATGGAGAGAACACAATTTGAAACAAGATATTTAGTCATTAAAAGTATTCAATAAATATAAGATTAAAAGACTAAATATTTCTTGAGTCAGCAACAATGGCTCCTTAATTAACACATGCATTTTATATAGTTTAGGAAGAACCTTATGACTGACAAATGAGATAATTATCCTGTAATCCAATTGATTATCAGCTGGAAACAGTGTTGAAAAATCAAGACCTGCTTGCTTTACTAAAATACGAGATAATCCCATTATTTGGCTTCTCTGCTACTACTTCTGTAAAATTCTGATGACAGCAAAACACCCACTGGGCACTGTACAGACTGAAGTAAACACGACAGGTCACTCGAAAAGGCAAGTCTGAAAGCTAGAGTCACAACTGATGTTACTTGCAGTTTCTTCCCTCCGCGCTTTTCCGCAAGCATTCACTACCCCAACTACAGCTCTGGTAAAGAAATTTTCCTGGTTTAATCATGTGATGCACAATTAAATCTACAGCACTTTCTTTAGATGTATATAGTTACCTGCTGGTAATGTCAGTAAAAAAGCTTTTACAATGGAAGGCCTGCATCTGTCCTGCAGCTTCACTAGCAGACATAATTCAGATGAAAAAAAACAACACATACTTTTCATAGAATCATAGAATGGTTTGGGTTGGAAGGGCCCTTAAAGATCATCCAGTCCCACCCCCCCTGCCAGCAGCAGGGACACCTTCCACTAGACCAGGTTGCTCAAAGCCTCATCCAGCCTGGCCTTAAACACTTCCAGGGAGGGGGCATCTACAACTTCCTTGGGCAACCTGTTCCAGTGTCTGACCACCCTCACAGTGAAGAACTTCTTCCTAATATCTCATCTAAACCTCCCCTCTTTCAGTTTAAACCCATTTCCCCTTGTTTTGTCATTAGTTGTCCTTATGAAAAGGCCCTCCCCAGCTTTCTTGTAGCCCCTGCGGGTACTGGAAGGCCGCTATAAGATCTCCCCAGAGCCTTCTCTTCTCCAGGCTGAACAGCCCCAACTCTTTCAGCCTGTCTTCATAGGAGAGGTGCTCCAGCCCTCGGATCATCCTGGTGGCCCTCCTCTGGACTCGTTCTAACTGGTCCATGTCTTTCTTATGTTGGGGGCTCCAGAACTGGACGCAGTGTTCCAGGGGGGGCCTTACAAGAGAGGAGTAGAGGGGCAGAATCATCGCCCTTGACCTGCTGGACATGCTTCTCTTGATGCAGCCCAGGATACAGCTGGCCTTAAATTATGAAGGTGAGCTATTGAGACTTCCTGGATGCTATCTAAACTTGACTCTGACTCTAGTCATTTACATGTAACTGCGTCTTGAATTATTCCTAAATAAACCATATCCTAACTTGGCAGTAAAAGTCACTAAACGTAAAGGACTCCACACTTTGTCCATCTGTGAGGGATGTGAAGGTGAATTTGCCATCTTGTTTAAGCAGACACACCAAAGCCTTCTAATCTCAAGCTCAGAACAGAAAATAATGGATTACACTGGACTTTCTTTTTTAGTAAACTCATTTTATGTGGGTGGGCCTGACTAAATACAAGGCTTGAAAACAAATCTTCCCCCCACTACTGGATGGATGTAACATGAGTCTTTTTCTCCAAGTGGTTTCCTGACTTGAAGAAAGTTTACTCAGATTCTCCTGGAGTTACTAAAGTATCTTTTCTTTGCAGTCACCTCTGAGGCTTGCCCTTGGATCTATTCAGGCACTCGGAGAGAGGAGCCTCAGTGCTTCTTAGAAACCCTCAGCACATGTGTCTCCAGCCCTTGCTGACTTTGTCATGCCTGCCTTGCCATTCAGCGCAGGAGCTCCTCACTCCTCCTCCCTCTAGATAACCTGAATGCAGGAATCAGGCCAAGGAGAACACACAGGCATCTTTTCTGTTGTCCTGGGACACCTTTCTAACACTGGGCATAACATTTGAAACCAGCAATTAGCAGTTTCTTTGAAAATAAATGCAGGTTAAATAAGCACCTCTTAATTAACAACCTTGCTTCAGTTCTACTTCATTTAAATCACAGTAGCTCAGGTTTTCCTGGACACTGGTGAATAACTATTGGTCCACTAAAAGGAAGTATGTGCTCCAGACTATGGAGGTTCATCTGTACTGTGTCAAAAGGTTAATAGCTAATCCTGTAGCATAAACTGGAAGAGCATCCAGTGTACAAGATTGTCCAATGTCTATTTGTTTGCTTCTTACAAATCATACCTGAAAAACATTTCTAAAGGTCATACTTCTGAACACAGAAATGGCTGTAGATATGAGCAACTGAGCCATATAATTCATTTTATAAACGGCAAAAAGGCTAGGAAACTGCAGCCCCAAGTAAGGAAAAGAAGGACATTTGGTGAAGTCATTTTCATAGGAATTTCTGAGTTATTAATTTATGAAAGAAGAAAAAACTATGTTTGCAGACAAAATGTTAAGATAAAATGTAAATATATTAAAAGTAAAGCTGTAAGAAATTACACACCCACAGAGTGACCCCTCCAAGTTTCTGACTTGGTTAATTATCCAGTAGATCACTACTTATAACAAAATAATACTAACTTGTTTAAACATATACAACAATGGTGTCTTGCCAGAATGAAATGTAAGCGTGATGTTCCCAGAATTACAAAAATCCAAAGCAATTGTGATTACTATAATGATTTCTGAACTTGATTACATTCTAATCTGTATGACTGGAGGTAGTCAGAACATCCTGACAGATGCACAGTCAGGATATTGTGAAACACCAGCACAGCACATCTGAGTTCTTTTTCCTTTTCTATACATAAAAAAAAAAAAGAAGAAAGGAAAAAAAACAAAACAAAACAAAACAAAACAACACACGCACAAAAATGAATTTCAGTGTAAGGGACAGGACAGCACAACTGAACTTTCCAGGATACCTGACTCTGTAGGACCTCCAGGGGTGCACGGGACCAAGCTCACAACCACCACACATAACACCCCACTCCTCCAGATTACTTATAACCACTGCTCCTGTCAGCAAGAAAAGGGGAAGTAGAGCTAACCACATACCTGTTATTTTGGATATTCATGGCCTCTGCAATGGAGTAAATATTAATGCACAGAATAATACCTGCCCTAGTTTCGTTTATCATGTAGTAATTCGTGCATGTATTTAGTCTGTCCTGACCTAAACATCATGAAAAGAAACTTGTGCATTTTTTCTGGAATATATCCTTGTACTTAGATCTTTGAGATTCAGGTTTTATCTTTGTAAGGTAGGTAATCACAAGTGTCTTCCATTTTGGTCTTGACTATATGTGTTGTAAATGCTTTGAAGCAGGCATTACTACTTTGACACTGTTCAGAGATAGAAAGGAGGCTACAGTCCTGGTTAGGACTGCAGGAATTGCTATAACATTAGCATCAGTTTTAATGAGACATTTTAAGAAAGAGAATCTTCATTCTAAATGTCAAACAAAACTGGTAGGTTTTTTAAAAAAATATTAAATTATTTTAATAATTAAAATTATTAAAGCACATTAAATTATTTGCTTTTGGAATAGTTAACTGGGCCACAGCAGTTTTTGGAGACCTGGAGAACACAAGGAGAGGCAGAAAGGAAAAAGCTGTTTATCCCAAGGTATCTATTTCACTGCATTACCACAGTTTTAGCTGAAAATGCATACTTTGCACTTTTTAGTGGAATGTGTTAAAATGTGTAAATGTTCAGCCTAACTGGTTAAGTCTTTTAATTCACATTCAGACAGAATACTGTTAAATTGTAATTTACTTCTCACGTTTGGATGCTTAAACTTCTTCAAATTTTACTTGTTGAAAATGCTTAGAATGATCCCATTATCACTAAATCAACTCCACAGATAGATAATCAAAGTCCTAGAGCTGACCATACATTTGTAGAATAAAAGTGAGTAAATTTAATCTTCAAGATACAGACACCTATGCAATATGAGAACTTAACTTCAGTGGAGCTGCCTTTGTCTGCTAGAAAATACAAAACTCAAATTCAGCATCCTTTTTTCCTTCACAAAACACAATTTCTAATTCTTTTCCATTGCTCTTCTGAGTCTTAAAAGTTCATGTTATTGACAGTACTGCTTCTCTAATCATTTGTCCACCTAAAATATCTTGAAAATGTGTTTTTTCTTCATTAATGGTAGGTTTTATAAATTCTTAAAATATTTTCAATATAAAAATATTATTTTGGTGTAATTATGGTCACTATCCACAGGTTATATGTAACCACTAAAACAATGCTATTTCCTATGATATCTTGAATTTGCAGTTTTTTGCAGAGCTTCAATAAAGGTACAGTTAATACTGCAAATATCAAAATTATGTTCTTTCTACAATTTAAAGGAATATTATTCAATATATTGATGTGCTTTGTGACAATTGTCCATACCCATTTTTATTCTACTGTAAACAAACTGAATTAAAGTAATATTCCAAACTTAAAGTACAAATAGCACAAATATCAAAGTTATTGATTTCTGACAGTGCTTACAGGCATTAAGCAATGCTTTTTCAGACACCTGGAATAGCTCATTTCAGCACAGAGACACTGTATTGAAGGAAAGCTGAAAATGTGTTGACTGTTCTTTTAATATTAATTTAAAATCGAACTTTAAAACTTTTTAAAAGATAATGTAATATTTTTTCCCCTAGAGGAATAACCAAAAGTGTCCTTCCTGCAAGATTTCCATGAATAACCACAAGTGCTCTCTCTGTAAGATTTCCACTTTATGTCCCAGTTGATGAATGTTGACTAGAAATATTTAAAAGAAGTGTCAAGCATATAGAAGTCCCCCTCAATCCGTTTAATTCCCTTGAACATCTTTAACTAGCAGGAGTCCTGAATAAAGAAATCCTAAACTCAAGGTGAAACAGAATGGCTGAAGGGATTGGTAAAAATACTTATCGAGTCAGTTACAGTTGGGAATCCTGCTAAGATGTTGGTATCTGGAGTCTTGTGACATTCTGAGACAGGAAGATGCTTCCCAGCACATGAATACATGACAGAGAGGCCTAAAGAGATCCAGCTATCTGCTTCATGGCCAAGCTGACAAGTACTAGCCAGACAAAGAGGGCAAACTGATGCAGGTTCCCTGGCTGCCTTCCTGAATATGATTTGCAATTCTAGCCCAGACTTGGCCAGTAAATTTGGAATATACCCAAACAGAAATCTTCCAGTGGTTGGGGGCAATCAAGGTCCTACTTTGAGCTTTGTGATAAAGAACTAATAGAGTGGTGTTCATTTGAGTCATTATGTAACTGGACTGTCAAAGCTCTCTGCACAAATTTTTTTAATTATTTTTTTTTTACATGTAAATGGTACTCTCTTTAAAAAAAACAAACAAACAAACAAAAAAACCCATAAAAACCAACAACTTGGAAGACAACTTCCCCTCTAAAATAAAGAACTTGGTTGCTAAATTGAATTTACTGTACTTTAAAACCATTCAATAATGTTTTTATTTCTGTCATGATTAGAGAAACATCAGGTTTTCCTGGGAAGTCTAAAATTTTAAGGACAAGAAAGAACTAGATGTTGTTATATTGCAAACCACTTTACCAAGGCAGGCTTACCATGTTTCTGTGCAAGATTCACAAGACAAGCATATCTGTGACTATGCTATGCAAATTTAGCTCTTATGAAATAAATCTGATGTTGGACTTGCCATGCAATATATTCCTGCATAGGAACCATTTATCCTAGCTGTCCAGATACCTAGAAGCTTTTATGAGGCCATAACAAGACCACCAGATATCCAGAAACCCTTGAGAAATGCCCAATATCCTCAAAATCTGTTTGTATATACTCCAGAGGTTGGTCTAAGAAATTACAGGCCTATAATAGACTTACCTAGGCAAAGCCTACACATACTACTAGGGTCAACACATAAGGTGGCCACAACATCTGCCTGAGCTACTAAAAAACACTTTGGTTTTAATACAGTGATGGGTTGTTCTGCTTTGTTTGAATTGAGCACCCTGAGCCTGGATCAAAAGAAAGACTTGTAGTTTATCTCAAATGCGCTCTCCCAATTGAAATCTTACTCCAATACTTTCCTGTTAACACTCATAATCTTAGTGTTTTTTAGAAACCACCCTCAAAGATCTTCTCCCTTCTCTTCCTTCCAAATACTAACCATTTCTCTATAACCCATCAGCTGCCAGTAACTCAGAGGAAGCAGCATACAGCAGTTACTGCTGACTCCTGTTTCAGAGTACCAGATGTACATTTGGCCCAAACAGAATATAGTACTGTAAAATAGGGTGACAATCAGAATATAAAACCTCCTTGGGAAAGAAAATAAAAATATATATTCCTCCCCTCAATACAATTGGAATCTGTTAGAAGCCTAGGTTTGTAAATTTCTCTAGAGTTAAAAGTGAGACTTACATTTTAATTAGGAATATATATTCAGACTAATACTGTTACTGAATCAAAATCTAAGGCAAAGAATAAAAATTTATGCCAGATCTTGGAAGACAATCTAGTCCACTGAATACTAAACCCATGCTCTTAAATCTCTCCCCAAGGAGATATTTATCCATATGATATGACAAATAGTCATATTTATCCATATGACTATTTGTCATATGGATAAGGCCCATCTCATTTCAGTTGTGATACTACACAAAAGACAAGCCTGGTCTTGAACTAAGAATATACTTCGGACTTAATATGTAAAAGTAGAAGTATTCTGAAGACTTTAGATACATTTTTTCACAGCTGTCACATCAAAACAGTCCTGGAAGCACAGTATCATAATCCTTAACATACCATGTTGCACCACACCTTGCTTATTGTTGTTCTTACCCCGTAACTCTTGAACAATTTGCTGTTCAATGTCCCCATCTGAAAGAGGTGCCTGGTAATATGTTAGGAAAGTAAGATATTTAATTCCCTAGTGCTGTGAGAGAACAGAATCAAAACTTTCCTGTTCTGGGCAAATACTCTAACCTCTGCCATACCTCTGGCACAATGTGCTCTGAGCACTCCTAACAATACAGGCCTTTCAGAGAGATCAGCCTTTCTCCTTTCTTCTTCCTCAACACAAATCATACATTCTTACCACATTTCAAGATTTCAGTCCAACACTTTTGCAGGGAAACACAATATCTTGGCAATTAAAATGAACACTGAAATGTTGTACTGACTCCTCTTCAGTTACATTACAGTAGAGTTCACTTTCTTGTGGGTGGACTTCAGCCCTGCTCTGGTTTCCAGCAGGGACCTTGAAAGGAGATGAGTAGACACTTTGCTACTCAGGCTGAGATGATCTGGGACACGTGTACAGCACACAACTAAAAGGATAGGAAGTTAACTAACTTTCAGCCAACAGATACTGGCGTCTTTTTAGCAGGAGGACTTTCTTGATATCAGGAAGCTAAAGGCTTCCCAAGACCTGATTTATGTATCAAAGTTTTCATGTGGCATAGAAGAAAAAATAAATGTCTGATAACAGTAACTTAGACAACAATAAAATGAGAGAGGGTAGGAGAGGAGTATTACGCTATCTAAAATACTAAAATGAAAACAATCTGACAGAATCAGCTTCAAAAATCCTGTATATCAAAGCAAAACTTAAACCAGTAAACTTAAAATGACTGAGGAGAAACTTTTCAGCTTAAATTTAATCACACAATTTATTAGAAACAAAGCTATTTTCAGCTGGATTTATGTACCTAAAATGATAATAAAAAGAGTTAGCTTTATACTATTGCTGTTCCAGATGGCAGCCAAAAGGGACTGAGAAGCGTGGGAGTAACCGTTCTCTGTCTATGAGGAGTGTGGATTTAGAAAGTTACATATGCCATGCAACTGCCAACTATTTCTTAACAGGTTCCAGAGCTTGTAACACTGGACTCCACAGAGACAATTATATGAAGAACAAATAAAAACTAATTTGGTGATTTTGCTTTTCTCATCACTAACAGATAACTAAGCATTTGCTTAATTCAGATCAAGTGCCACATGAGAATTTTAGAGGATTGACAGGTCTAGAGACATTAATTTTCTATATGTGTTTCAAGCCATCCCTTTGCTGAAAGATGATTTATCTGAGTATGTCAAGACAGGACTCAAGAAAACAGATACAGACTAGATTTGACCTGACTTATGAATCTGCTGTTTTATTTCTCCAACAAGAAATGTAAGGAGAGGGACAGACTGAGTAGCATTGGATTATACTGCCATTTAGTAATCTGTGCTTTCAGAAAAACTTTCAAACTCCAGCTTCCTGAATTAAACCACATCACAGAACTGATACATCGATACCACTGTACAGGTTATGAGAAATAAACTGCACAATTTTAGAGTACACTTACTCAGAATTCAAGAAACAATACAGAGATAATCTGAGTATCTTGGTTTTATTAGTGGCAAGAAAGATGTCAGCATAGCCACTACAAGCCTAGGTATATCAATAATTCACACTGAATTACCTAGGAGATTTTAAAAACCATTATGTCCTTTCTGGCCTCTAGTCTGAGGATCCATGTTTGTGTAGGAAACCATCTTTAGAACTACACATTACAAACACAGAACATTTACACTCCATCTAATTGTATCCACTCAACTACGGCAGGTGACTTAGGAGCTTAATTACCATAGACTCCCTATATATTTAATGAGATAACACTTTTCAAGTATTTTTTTTTCAGGTAGTAGTAGTCAAAAAAACAAACCAGGAGGAAAAACAATGTGTCTGTCGTTACTATTAAATGTATTTTATAAAGTCTGGATAACCTCAATCATTTAGTAATAAGATGAGGCATCTATAAGTTTGTTAGTGGAATACCTATGCTAGAAAGCCCAGTTAATAAAATATGATATCTTCTTTAAAATTCTTTGATCTAGAATCATCAATTAAAGGACTTTTTTTGCTATAAGATCTCAGGAATATCTGGTCTACAAAAATGATCAACCTTTTCTTTTTCAAAACTTACCAATACATACGAAGTATCCTTGACTGCCTCTTTTTCAGCTCCATGCTACCTCAAAAAAGTAAGATTTTTTTATTCAGAGGAAACTCTTGAAAGATCTGAAAAAGCAAACACTGAATTAAGTCTTGTAGTATACTGAAATAATGTCCTACATTATAGTCACACTCTTTTGTACCTCAGGAGAATACACTGAAAAACACCAATGTGTCAGAGAACAGTAGAAGGTATTAAAGTGATGAGATTTCCTCACCAGCTGTATCTTAGCAGTCTGGAAGAGCAGGTACTTCACAAGGTAAAAACTCACATCCCTGCCAGACATTTTATGTTAGAAAGGAAAACAATACCTTCCATAACCCCAGCCAGTATGACTGAGAGAAAAATTACTTCCTGATCCCAGTCTGACGATCAGCTTAACCCTGAGCAAGTTATATTCAGTTAACACCTGACATCCTAACAAACTGCCCCATCTTTACCTGCTGCCAGTCTTATCATTTAAGAAAGGGCAGTCCCCTTCTCCTATACTGTGCACCAAGAAGGAACATGGAAGTCCTGGTATATGCAGAAGAATATGGTACATGGACCAATTAAAATCATTTCTGTTTAGGGACTGCATAAGAGAAGTACACAAACAAGTTTCCCATTAAACTTCTCTGGCAATGTCAGTAAGTATCCAAAGCTTTATATCACAACCTTCACATTCTGACTTGTGATCACTTCACCATGTCACACATACCCTTTCAATGATTTAGAAATTTCCATCTGGAAGTAGTTCAGGTCCTTGCCTCCATGACCTTGTCTGGAAAGCTGTTCCAGAGCTTTGCACAGATTGCCAAGAACCTTCTTTTAAATTTCTCATTTATTCATAATAGTTTGTAAGTATCTGATCTTGAAATAGTGTTATCCTTTAACATAAAAATCTTCTTCCCTCACATCTACCCCCACACATACTTATAAAGATATAACCATATGCCCTTTCAAGCTTTGTTTTGCCAGATAAGCTATTTTCATCTCAGCTGAGAAAATAGGTACTCCTTTCCCCTAACCATCCCACTCTGCACCTGCTGTGAATCAATGTGGGTCATAAGAACTGTAAACAATATTCTGAGTGTTGTCTTACCACTGCCTTGTAAAGCAATATTAACACTTTATTGTCTTCACTGAAGATCCTTGGTCTAATATACCCTGAAACTGCTTCATGGCCATGACGTAACGGTGGCTCATAGTCACCATACGGCTGGCTAATGCATCAAACCTCTTCCCTTTACTATCGCCAGCAATTATCAAGACATCAGCTTATACTAAAATAACATGAGATTAATCCCCAAGCACCCAGCTCTACTTCCTCTACTATTAGATTTCCATTTTGTCAGTCCATAAGGCAATTTATTTTTTTCTGATATGCTAGTCATACCCCAGTTTTCTGCCATCTTGATGCCATATCCATTCTCCTACTTTTACCAAGTTCAATACTACTTAAATCAGCACCAAGATCAGTCCTAGAGGAATTCTACTAGCAAACTACTTTCATTTTGATATTTCAGTTTTTAACAGAACCCTCTTTTAATATAACTCTTTACTCAGTTCAGCTTCTACCTTACAATTCCTGCACTAAAGCCCACCTTCTCCACCTTAAATAACTTCCCACAAGGAAGAATATAATGTCTTATTTCGATCAAGGTAGATTAAGTCTACTGCATTACTCTTCTCTGGGACAATTATCTTATCAAAGAAAGATATTAAGTTAGTCTGATATGATCTGCCCTTGTTAAAACCATGTTGTAGTTTTTCCCACTTTCCATTTACCTCCAGGTCCTTGATAATTTTTTCCTTCAAAATCTACTCTTAAGACCTTGCTTAGTGTTGAGGTCAAACTACCATGCCTGCATTTGATTTTGACCTCCTCTTTTCTGAATACAGATAATAACTTTGTTATTCTTTTATTGAGCTAGCCTAGAACTGAGCAGATACATATAAAATCCCTGGAAATGCGTTCCTTGCAAACCAGCATTTGCATTTGCAGGTTCTCTCAGTGCCCTGAAATGGGTATTCTTTAACCCTCTCCGTTTCATCACAGTTAGTAGGCTGTGTTTAGCTGATACCTCACTTGTGAAAACTTCCATTGCTCTGTTTTCATTCCCTTTAAGCACCTTTTTACTGTACTTAGTCACTATATTATCCCTGCTGAAAAAAAATGAGACAAAGTATTCATTTTCTATTTCAATCATACCTAGATTGTAGTTAATCTCCATTTCATTCCTGGTATTCAATGTTTCCTTACTTCTTACTTCTGTGCTCCCTTTTACTGATGTGTCCCAAGAACCATTTTGTATTTAGTTTAATTGCACAAGCCAACTCAGCTAAGTTCTTGGCCATGCTGATATTTTCATATCACTCTTGAGAAGATCCATTATGAACTAGGAGAGGGTGTGGAGTATGATACTGAGAACACTGATACATTTCTATCCCTTATTTCTTTCAGAGCTCCCAGGAAAGTGAACTGTGCCTTGATGCATAATTACACTAACTAAAATGAGGAGTGTGGAGTATTGGCCACAATACAGAAGGAATTTACCAAATATTTAGGTGTGTTCACACTGATAGGACCTCATCCTCTTCAGCTTATAAATTTGCAGAAAACAAATTCAATTTCTGAATTGCTAGAGTCTGTCTTAAAGAATTCCCAGAGGACTGTGAATGTCCCAAAGAAGTACAACAGGCTAAACTTAGTATTTCTCTTTATTCTTTGGCAGAATTTTACACCAGACAGTTTAAGTTTTATGAAAGGTACTGGAAGAAACTATTAAACTGCAGGTACTTGGAAGAAAAATATACAAATACAAAACAGCAGTCAGCCTTGATTTGTCATGAGCAAATCATGTCACACTATTCAACTTCCTTCCCTGATGCGGCAGCTGGCCAGGAGGATGAAAGTGAAGCAGTAAATGTCTTGTACTTTGACACTGATTTTGACACCAACACTGGATTTTCACACTCTTTTATATCATGTTCTCATAAGTAAACTATTTTCGAAATCCAAATTGCTGCAAAATAGAAGGTCATACCGAAGGAAGAGTCATCTCCTACTTATTTTCTTCTTACATTCCTTAGGCTTCTACTTCTGGCCATTGTCGCAGAGAAGCTAGGCACTCCCTTGGTCTAAGCCAGCATGACCATGATCCTGATCACGGTCCATGTTGTCTACAGTACTCACTATTATCATAGTTCATAGCTGATCAGAAACTTACTCTCAGTGAATAGTTTTCAATTGTTTACTCCTGAGGACTTCACAAGACAGATCCCACAGAAGCCTGAGCCAGGTGCAATTCTATTCAGTGTTTTTAACATCTTGGAAGGCAGAGGAGAGAGTGTATTTATGTGCACAACTCAATATATAGTCTTGAGGAGGGGATCAAGGCTGGAGAAGGGGAAGAGAGAGTGTTTTGGAGGAAAGAATCAGAATTCAGAATACTGTAACAAATGGGAAAGATTGTGTAGAATATTCGCTAAGGACAAGAGCAACACCATACGTAAATCTAATGCACACAGGCAGGATAAGAAATGTCTGGCCAGAAGCTGCCCAGCAGAAAAGTATTTAAGAACACCAAAGATGGAGAATATGGGGAAAGAAACAAGGACAAGAGGCTAAGAAAATATGACTGATACAGACAGGGTGGGGGAATTGGGTTTGTTTGTTCTAGATAATGAACGCAGGACAGGGAGAGACAGGCAGGACAACAATCTGCCGGGACTTCCTGAAAAGTTCTGCCCCTGCACCACTTCCCTATCCCTGGTGCACTTTTTCTGTCCTGACTGTAGAGTTAAAACAGACAATTCCCTCTACGCTTTTCAGCCATCCATGCTGATGATTCTTCTGTCATCTATTCAGTTTGTCTTACAGGATTATTCCTATAAATAAAGATTAGAAATATAAATGTGTGTGTGCATCAGGCTCTTCATCATTTAGTCCTTTGATTACAGAACTTTTCTTTTTGTTTTCTCTTTTCAGCACTGGAAGATGTAACAGCATTCAAAATCAACAATTGCTTCTGAACTGGTATTTAAGCTATGTTTATTTCTTTCAGCAATGGAAGAGGAAGGTTAAAAAATACATTAACAGAAGCATAGTTAAGATGTGATTTTTTTAAAAAAAGAAAAAACAACAGGTCAAAATATATATGAAAACACTGTGTGTTACTCACTTTTCTAAGCTCTGCAGCCTGAATTATGAATACTAATTTTGTATGCAAAGAACTTACTCAGGGTATTTTAAATATTCTTATTTCATTCTCAAAATAGGAAAAATGTAATTATTTTCAAGGAAGTAACATTTTTCCTATTTATTCTAATTCACTTTCCTTCTGTTATCTCCTTGCTAAAAAGACAAAACTGTCAAAGCTGTAAAAAGACAAACCCACAAGAATTATTTACATACTTTTCACACAAGCTGCGAATAGACATGTTTAATGCTTCTGAAAAGAAGTTACTGTAATACAATGCAAATTATTAATTTATGAATGTGGCACAATTGATAATACATGCTTACCGCAGCTGTGATTTTCTACTCTACTTGAATTTAATGCTTTTATTATCCTGCCCATGTGCTGAGTCCTGGCATATGTATGCAGATGTGTGCCATGAAGCCTTTGAACATTTCAGGATTAAAGATAGCTAATCTCCCAGAAGCATCAGTGGGAAGGAATATCGAAGGGACAGAAACATAACTATAGGTTGTCTTTTTGATGTCATCTTTAAAAAAGATGTAATCACAGCATAACATCTTTATCAATAGGCACTTAAGTTTATATAGTGTTATTTATCATCATTAAGTCTTCATTAAATATGTTCATCTGCCCACAAAGGGCAGTAAAGAAAATAGAAAGCACAGTTATAGAGATTTAAATATTAAACTGGATTTTACAAAGCAGCTTTTAAAACCTGCAGGTGGAACATACCTTTTCCACAATGTTCTGGAGGAAAGAAGTATTCTGAAAATTGTTCACATTATTTCGACAGAGTAGGGACAACAGCTTTTTTCCTGAATAATTAGAATTGGTAACTTTCTTACAGAACAATTTATCATTAAAAAAAATACCATCTGGCTCAATTTTGGTGAGAGGTTTTATGAGATCATGCAGTTTCAACAGTCATGTTAAGAGCAGGTTTTCAGACTCAGGATGTATGTTTTAGTCAAATTGAAATAACCCTTCCTCAAATAGACAGTGCTTCCTTGGTTTGGGCACTTGCATGGAATGTGGAATAATCCCTCCTGCTGCCTAACTCAGGCCGTGGGCATCTATCCAAGTCTTCCAAATCTCGAAGGAAACTTCATATTGTTAACAAGGGACATGGATGGAACCATAACATTAATCTTACAGAAACTATTAGCAGAGAAGCCTAAAAGTGTAAAGGACAACTTTTCATGTCATATTAGAGTTATTTTCAGTATGGAGAGGAACTCACTTGGCTTTAATGCATACAACAAAAGTATAGGAGTTATCTCACCTAGCACTAAATAATGCTCCTGTTACAAATAAAGAAAGCAGTTTCATTTCAGTCATCTACACATAATCTTTTTCTTATAACTACAGCATCAAATTGAAATAAAGCTTAAAGAGCAAACACACATTTTAAAATCTTCTGAAATATTTTAGAAGAAGTAAGGACAGCTGCTCATCTCATAATTTAGCAGCACTGTATATGAACTTCTGAAAATAGAATCATAGAATGGTTTGGGTTGGGAGGGACCTTAAAGATCATCCAGTTCCAACCCCCCTGCCATCAGCAGGGACACTTTCCACTAGACCAGGTTGCTCAAAGCCTCATCCAACCTGGCCTCCAACACTTCAAGGGAAGACCAGCCACAGCTTCTCTGGACAACCTGGGCCAGTGTCTCACCACCCTCACAGGAAAGAATTTCTTCCCAATATCTCATCTCAGTCTCTCCTCTTCCAGTTTAAAGCCATTACCCCTTGTTTTGTCACTCCCTGCCTGTAGTAAGATAGGGTCTGGCGGCCGGAAGATATCGGGCTGTATGGAAAGGTAAGACACCCCCCTCTCTCTCTGCTAGTAGCCAATAGCACTTAGCCTGTGATGTAAGCAGGTGGAAGTGACATAGTGAACCCACACTATATAGTACTGTGTCGCACAGCATTAAACGCCATTTGCAGCATCCTCATATTGGTGTCAGTGCTCATTGGCCCAGAGACGGGGTGTGTGTTTGTCTCTGTGCCGCCTCGACCGGACGGGACGTTGCGGGATAACAACTGCAACACCTGCCCTTGTCAGAAGTCCCTCCCCAGCCTTCCTGCGGAAGAGGGGAAGGCCGCTAGAAGGTCTCCCTGGAGCCTTCTCTTATCCAGGCTGAACAGCCCCAACTCTTTCAGCCTGTCCTCACAGCAGAGCTGCTCCAGCCCTTGGATCATCCTTGGGGCCTCTTCTGGACTTGCTCCCTCCCTTGTCCTTCCCATGTTGGTGGCCCCAGAACTGGAGGCAGCACTGCAGGTGGGGTCTCAC
>NW_010339139.1:21152-21640 GCF_000700745.2 Antrostomus carolinensis
CCTGCCCTTGGCCTTGCACAGTGAAATAAAAAAAAAAAAAAAAAAAAAAAAAAAAGTGTTGTTTTTTGTATTTTTTTTACTTTGATGAACTGGCTGATGAACTGGTAAAATTATTGTTTTCTATGTTTCAGTGTTCATTTTTTCTATAAATAAGATATAATTTCTGTGATAAAAAGAGATAAGCTAGCATACTAGCATTATATGGTTATAGGAAACATACCATACTTAATTGATTAAAATGAAGAATTTTCAACAGATTGTTTAATGCATTTCAATTCAACATCACCTCTCCTGCATGAAGTCCCAGACCTCAAAATGTTTCTTTAACAGGCCTTTGCTCAGAAGATTTAATGGCACCCATCTTCTTATAGGTCATTACAACATAACAGATAATTAATGTTCATTTCTGCTAATCACAGAATCACAGAATGGTGGGGGTTGGAAGGGACCTCAGGAGATCATCCAGTCCAACTCCCCCTGCCAAAGCA
>NW_010339139.1:21801-28297 GCF_000700745.2 Antrostomus carolinensis
GCCCCTTGTCCTGTCACTGGGCACCACTGAAAAGAGCCCGGCCCCATCCATTGGCCCCCGCACTTCAGATATTTATAGACATTGATAAGATCCCCTCTCAGTCTTCTGTGCAAATAAAAAAGCCAAACTCTTTTATAAATGGAAGATACAAACAATTAAAATCTAAAAAGTATTTTTCCACTGTTTCTTTTGGAGCTTCCACTAGGTGCCAACTTAATGACAACCAGTATTGATGTAAAGCAAGCTGCAGTTTTCCAGCCAGATAATTAAGAATATTTACTGTGACGATGCAAAGATAAGGCAGTATTTTGTACTGTGATATGCACTCCAGATCTGAAGAATTCTTTCTCCATTAGAAAAGTTACTACCATTATGCCAAGATAAATAAGAGCTCTGATAAATGTTTCAAAATGAGAGCCTCATTTGTTGCTTATCCAAATAATACAGAACAGCAGAGTAAAAAGATTTTAGTATAGAATTTTTGCTCAAGTAAGAGACAACTAAAATACGTCTAAGACTGCAAAACACTACAGAGGAACACTGTGAATAGCTATGTAACACACAGTTACGAATCAGCAAATAAAGCAGGTGCTGCGTGATTATGACCAAAGAAAACAGAAAACATAGATTTAAAAACATAAAAAGTAATCTTTGCTTTTGTAACCAAAAGGGATCCAATGAAGCCTATCCAGATGGAATTAAACAAAATCTTGGATATAATGCTCAAACAGAGATATCATGATGCAACTAGAAGGCTCTGTCCTTACAAAAACCATCTGTTGTGAAGTTGTTTACATTCCTACTGAAATGAAAAGTATAGCTAATTCTCCACTGCAGCCAGACATCTTAGGGGAGAGTACGAAGTTACTTCCTAGTGGTTTTTAATACATTATAAACATATAACTCTTTTCCCTAACTCACAATTTTGTCACCTGAAAAAAACAGACAAAAAAGAGATTTGGAGCACAGAGAAACATTCTGTATTCATTTGCATATAATTAGCCAGGGATTTATTTCTACATTGTCCATTATTTTATATTATATAAATTTTTGTAGTATATTTCCTCCCTTTTACAAGGAGGAAACACAATGTCCCTTGTAAGTCCCTCGCAGAGCAGTCTACTAAGAAAAGAGAGCTTCTAGCCTGTGGGTTAGAGGTTCGCTCACACTCTTCCAGAGATAATAACTAGAGTGTGTTTAACCTGAGTTCCTCAGCAAATTAGTGATAGGTCATAAATTATAGGTTATTACTGCATTTTAATATTCCTCTTCTCTGCTATCCCGCTCTAGGCTTTCAGAAGTAGTTGGGTTCTTTTTTTTTTCCTTCTTTTTCTTTTCTCCCTTTTATTTTTATTACTAGGAACTCAGATAACCAAGTGCTTGTTCTGCTGTTCCTGTGTTCCCCTCATCCCACCCAGCCCAGGCAGGAAACAGGTGATGGAAGAGGCAGAACACCTCTGTCCTCCCCCGTGGTGCAATGGGTGGCCAGCAGGAAGGGGAGAACAATGACACAAAATGATTCTTGATTTGCATTAAAACCACTTTATTACATGTTTCCACCTTTCACTGCTTGCTGTGTTTTAACAATGGAGTTTTAAAAAAGTAGAGCTAAAGCTTTGATTTTAAAAGCCACATTATAAAATTAATTTTGAGTAAGTCTAATATTTTTTATCCTTACTTATGCCAAATAATTACTGGTTTTCTCACTATTTGTGGTCTCCCTCTATCAGCATTGCTACTCACTCAACACTGCATTCCAAGTAGTTAGTACTCTTTCTTTATTTTACTTATATACAAACACATATACGTGCTATTTCCCCATAAAGGATAGCTCAGACTTCAGCACTGAACACAAAATGATAGCTGTGAATTTGTTGCACAGAATAATTTGTCTTTATTGCCTCATGTAGGGTAGAAAAATGTTAGTGCAAAAATAGATGGCAAATACAAAGACCACCAAGAACAAAGGAAGACCAGAGAGATGTAATTTGTGATGAAGGTTTGTTATAAATATATTTCAAAAGTAAGCAGTATAGTTTGTATATGGAATAAATACTACTAAAAGTGCTTGAGCACAAAAGAGGCAATCTATTTGTAACTATAACCCTATAATTTCTCGTTTCTACTATATCTTTTCATGCTGAAGATGATATTGCATCATCTAATCTTTACCCTGCCACTTCTTTACCTTTGCATCTTTCATTTTGTGCTTTCAAAAATCAATTTTTGAAACAAGCTGAGCATATATGATTTAGAAATAAATTACACTAATAAATATTTTAATAGTGACTTGAAATTACAAACAAAATCTTTTTCTTCTTCTTACACAACCTAGAGAATAAACTTGTAGAAGAAACTTTACTATTAGCACAGCAGCCTGATTACAAAGGGCAATTACTAATTTTGAAGTACACTAGAAAGACATGACCTGATTACAAGCACAGTGATTAAGATACAGATATAGATTAAGATTAGGATGTACTGATATGACCGACAGAATAAAATTAAAGTCACCTTTCTAACAGCTAGTGATTTATAAAAGATCTTATACTTTGTAAAAGTTGGAGTCAAGCAAAGATAATTCATATCTTACTTTTATTCTGAAACATTTAGGTGCATACCATCTCACCCATGTCCATGGGAGCCAGGCAACTACACACCTGTGAGGTAACGGCCTTGATCCTGATTCTGAAAGCACTTGTTTATGTTTCCCATGCATAGTTCACTTAATGCAATCCTGAGTCATTATTGTGAGTATTGTACCATGTAAAAAATTACGTACATGGCAAATAGCTGCAGGAGTCAAAAGCTATGAAGCTTAATGTCAAATGCTCGTCCCACTTTGAATTTTTTCAGTCTCTGAAGGAATCTTTTACAGAACTGTTAATTGTGCTGAATGGTCATTCTCAGACAGTGAGAAGTACAGTTGGAGCCAGACTCTTCTTTCTAAGGAGAGCAGTTCCTTTGCCATAATTAGAGGCACTAAAGCACCCTCAACAAAACACAGTCGTTTCTTTAATAAGTGACACTGAACACTATCCCAGCCTACAGCAGCTTTCTCAGTTTGAAACACAAAAGCAGTAAAGTCTCAAAAACTTCAAAGAAAGCTTTTCATTATCTTTTCTCCTTGATCTACTGATAGAGCAGTTCATTTTCTTGAATTTTGTAAAATGACTTTTTCACTCATCAGACCTGTGTAACAAATCACTGTCTCAATCACCAAATGTTCCCGTTTGACTCATCTGCTTTTCCTTTGGCCTTTGGGTAGGAAGCTTCACTTCTGAAACATTTTCTAAATTCACTTTTGTCAACTCTTCTCCCACAGTTGCACTTTGTTCCATTTAAAAAAAAAATTGCATTTCCTGCAACATAATGTGCTAGTTTCATGTTTTTTTGAATTTCATCAGAACCCACATTTTCTTTCTCAGATAGAGCAATACCTTTTCTTTAAAAAGTACCATTTTATAGCACACTATCAGCTATAACATGGTGCTTTTTAAGCAGTAAATGCTGTAACATAACATTTTTTCTAGAATTCTGTTTCATTGCACTAACTTAGAACAGCTTTTTCACTAACAAGTCATTTGTACTTTTATATACACTGGTTTTTTTGCAGTCAAAGATCTTCTTTCTAATTTCTGAACTTTGCTGCTGCAGTCTATTCTAAGACAGTATCTCCTCTGAGGAAAACTCTTTAACAAGACAGGACTGTCAATAATCCTAATCTCTTTCAATGTTAAAAAGGCTAGAAGGGTATAAAGTTCCATTCCTCCAGGCTTTTTCTGCCTCAAAGCAAGTAGACCAACTCACACAGGTATTCCCTGCAGGCAAGGTAGTTAATCCTTTTCAAGACATAGGGAAAAAAACTGTAATACAAATTATATTTTCAACTGGGTATTTAAATTTCCAGGTATACTATCAAGTAATGTACAAACTAGAAAGCTGCAGAAGCTCATAGCATAGTAAATTCACAGACAAAGATACTCCAGAAGAGCACACAACAGGCTACATTATGATCTTTTCTTACTGAGAGCAACTGGAAGAGAAACACTGTCATTTTACATTAACACTGAAACGCAGCTGAGTTGAGTCTGGTCACCATTACTTAAATTTTATGTAGTCAGTTTTACCATCTTCTTCTATATGATAGCCAGATTTCAGCCTACGTCCTTAATTGCTAAGGTTAGGCATTTATCTTCAAAAGACAAATAAATCTAAGCAGATACAATATTTTAAAAAGATAGTGATCACTCCATAGAAAAAGGATAGGTTAAAAAACCCAGCTTCTGAAACAATACAAAACCAGTATAAAGCAGGTGGTTCCAGAGGAATAAAGTCAGAGCTGTTTAATCAAAACTCCCCAGACCCTGAGGCAGAGCGATGTTTCACTAGTGTGCACAAGTTTGACAATATTCAGAGCGTTAGCTGCCTTTTGCTTACCCAAATATCTTCTTGCTCCAGCTCCTACTGAGCTGCTTCTCTGCCTGCTCATTGCCGTCTCCCATGTTTCCCATGTGGGCTCCCCCCACCAGTCATCCATGTTTCCCTCTGCCTGAGGTTCACTCTCACTCTCCCACTTTCTGCATGTCCCACTGTCACCTCTTCCTCCTCAGCCATGTCCCATCTACCACTGCTGCTTCCCTCTGGGGTCTGGGGTTTCTTTCCTGACCCCAGGGAGGCAGAGGCCGGAGCTAAGGCCTGGCAGGAAGCAGAGCCCTGAGGGAAGGTCTGTGGCCGGGTGCAGCTTCACCTTCCTCCAGGGCATCCCAGCTTTAATCAACCAGCCCTCTGCAAAGACAGCAAGAACCAGAGAGCCCGCAGACTCCTCGAGAAGATAGAAATGAACCTGAATGCTTTGTTCCAGCAAATAGAACTCACAGAGAAGCAGGCGGGGGAGAAAAGGCGCCTCATCCAACAAGGTCTGCATCATGGCTGCCATCTTGTGGGTCTGGCAGCAGCGCCGACCACACTTAATGGCGTCTCCATGTCCTGAGGGCCAAGCAGGGTGGCCCCACTGTGCTGTCATGAGGGGACCTTTGTCAGTGAAGTCTCGGCAGGCAGGCAGGCTGGCTGCTTCTTGCCAATGGCGTGTTTTTATAAGTATGTAACTTCTGCAAACCGAGCAAACGTTCTTACAGGTTTTTTGTTGTGTTGCAGCTAAATTGGACATAAACAGAAGTTATGAAAAAATTAACCAAATAAAAGAAGAGCTGAGCACTGCAAAAATGAAGTTAGAAACTAAGGTAAGCGGACATGTTTATAGTATATATAATAATGAAATACACTATATTTACAAATACATGACCTTTCAGAAATCGATTCATAAACACTTTCAAGGAGTACGCTTCACCTACCAAATAACAGAGCATTGAGAAAATGTACACTGTGCATTTCTGCTGTGAAACACGTATGTTAATGCCTTTCCCACGTCATAAATCTCACCCTTGAGGCTGGCCCTGGCTGTGTCCTGAGACTCACTGACCTCAGAGGTAGGAACATTTCCTGATAACACTTCCAAAATCTGGAAGCACTGTACACAGCACATGTGTACATGAAAGTCACTCCTGCTCCACAGAAAGAGCTTGGCAGGGAGTGAACCACCATGTCAGGTCAGTCCTTTCACAAGACACAGCCACCAGACATCAGCTGAGGGGACACTGTTCAGTATGGTGTGAGTGGCCCTGTCTTCACAGTCCTGAAGCTTCTTGTAGCACTTTCCTTCAGAGGCCCGGAAACCATTCCTTCATTGCCCACTGCCATTCACTAAAAGCCCTTCACAGAAAATATATGGAAACATTCCCTGTGTTTATTTCACAGGATCTCGAGTCATATACTAAAGAACTTCCTGTGAGCTTGGGCTCATCGTTAGGGCTCACAAGGCCTAAGAGTTTTTTAGGGACGTCAAAGACAGAGGAAAGTTTCTGAACCTATTTAATGTATATAAGATTTCATTATGCTTTCCATTTAACCAAACTGCAGATATATTTTTAGATTAAGCATCCAGTTTTGCGGAGTTTTATATCATTAATAACTGTGGTTGCAAATAATTTAAAAATCCATTTGTTTCTGCCCAAAAATGAAGTCTAAATATCATCCCCTGTGCTCTTAAGTATCTGTGCTGGCAAAACGTGCATGCACAACAGGTTTGATACTGTCTCCCATGACATCCTCATTGACTCAAGAAGTGTGGACTTGATGATTGGATGGTGAGGTGGATTGAAAACTGGCTGAATGGTAAAGCTCAGAGGGTTGTCATTGGTGGTATGGAATTAAGTTGGAGGCTTGTATCTAGTGCTGTCCCCCAGGGGTCAATACTGGGTCCAATGTTGTTCAACCTATTCATCAGTGATTTAGATGAAGGAACAGAGTGCCACCTCAGCAAGTTTGCTGATGATACTAAACTGAGAGGAGTGTCGGATATGCCAGATGGCTGCATTGCCATACAGAGGGACCTCGACAGGAGACATGGGCAGAGAGGAACCTCCTGAGGTTCAAC
>NW_010339140.1:0-909 GCF_000700745.2 Antrostomus carolinensis
ACTTGTGCACATCCATATGGTGCAGCAGGTCGCTGACCATCTCCTCCTGGAATGCAAAGGGATCATTCTTTTCCTGGTCTCTGTCTTTTAGCTCAGGGGGCTGAATTCCCAGAATTCAACTCATCCTATTACTAAAGACTGAGACAAAGGCAGCGTTAAGCACCTCAGCCTTTTTCTCATCCTCAGTCACCATGTTTCCTCCTGCATCTAATAGGGGAGGGAGGTTCTCCCCGGCCCTTCTTTTGCTGTTAATGTATTTATAGAAAGATTTCTTGTTGCCTTTTACAGCAGAAGCCAGTTTAATTTCTAGCTGGGCTTTGGACTTTCTAATTTTCTCCCTGCATAGCCTGACAACATTTTTGTAGTCATCCTGTGTGGCCTGCCCCTTCTTCCAAAGGCCATAAACTCTCCTTTTGTTCCCTGAGTTGCAGCCAAAGGTCCCTCTTCAGCCAGGCTGGTGGTCTTTGCCACCAGCTTGTCTTACAGCACATGGGGACAGCCTGCTCCTGCACCTTTAAGACTTCCTTCTTGAAGAACATCCAGCCTTCCTGGACTCCTTTTCCCTTCAGAGCTGTCTCCCAAGGGACTCTCAACCAGTGTCCTGAACAGGCCAAAGTCTGCCTCTTGGAAGTCCATGGTAGTTGTTTTGCTGACTGCCCTCCTTACTTCACCAAGGACTGAGAATTCTATCATTTCATGGTCACTAAGCCCAAGATGACCTCCAGCCACCACATCTCCCACCAGTCCTTCTCTGTCAGTAAACAGCAGGTCAAGCGAGGCACCTCCCCTGGTGGGCTCACTTACTAGCTGTGTCAGGAAGTTATCTTCCACACACTCCAGGAACCTCCTAGACTGGTTCTTTTCTGATGTGTTGTATCTCCAGCAGACATCTGGTAAGTTGAAGTCTCC
>NW_010339141.1:0-11584 GCF_000700745.2 Antrostomus carolinensis
CCAGGTCCCTCTGGATGCCATCCCTTCCATCACATGTATCAGCCGCACCGCTCAGCTCGGTGCCACCAGCAAACGTGCTGAGGGTGCCCTCGATCCCACTCTCCAGGTTACTGATAAAGATGTTGATAAAAGGACCTGAAGGTCCCTTCCAACCCAAACCAGTCTATGAAACTATGAACCCCAAGTGCTCCCACTGATAGACACACGCAGGAATTGAAGGTAAAGGTGATTCTCAGAAGAATCACCTCATCGTGGTCTCCACAAACTGAGAGTTATTACTAAGCATAATTTGCAAGGCAAATCCAATCTCGCAGAGACACTGGGAATGTGGAAACCTTACTCCATGTGGGTTTGATAAAAAAATCAACTCAAATTAACTGCTGCCTTCTCCACGCTTATGATATTCCAGACCAACCAACCTCTTAATTTCCCTTGCCAGCTCAATTTACAGACGCTGCATAGACCAGTAGAGAAGGTGATAGATGTTGCATACTCAAAGGATTTTAAATCAATTTTTAAAGGTTCCTTAGCTGAAGGTGTTGCCACAATATCCTGAAACTGTAAAAACACATCTTTCCAGGAGACACTACAGGGCTGGAATAAACACCTGCAACGCATATGGGAAGGGTCTGCTGCTCCAGGGACACCATGAGCATCACGTCGAAGAAAAATCACTGTATTTATTCTCCAAGTCATTTGTTCTGTATATTTATACTCTTGGGTCAGGTTTACTGGGATGGGTGGAAGTTTCTACTGGTTCAAAAATTCGTATCATCAGAGAAATGTAGTTTTTGGTGACCTTAACTCTTCCCTCAGTTGTCTTTAAGAGTGTGGGGCTTGTTAAGTGGGACTGGTAAGGAGATGGTTGTTGCTAGACACCAGGATTGGAAATTCACTGAGTAAGAAGAGATAGAAAAGATCTAATCTACACACTAATGGACTTCCTCTATGTATCTTCCTAATTACATTGCCATGTTTTCCAGAGACATTTGCACGGTATCCAAATGGCAACGCCAAAGGAAGTACCAAACTCTGCTCCTCTGCCAGACGTTTCAAGCCACAGTCTGCAGGCAAAGAGGAAAACCTCACCCCAAGCTCAGCTGATGGCTTCACCTCTACATGCTCTCCTTTCTTTAGGTGTTAACCTCTCATGCTCTGTTGGGGAACACATTCCCTACTGCAGGGACTTTGGCCAAGGGCAGGGAGTGAGAGAACAAGGGGTGATGGCTTGAAAGTGGCAGAGGGGAGATGGAGCTGAGATGTGAGGAAGAAATTGTTTGGTGTGAGGGTGGTGAGCCAGTGTCCCAGGTTGGCCAGAGAAGCTGTGGCTGCTCCTCCCTGGACATGTTTGTGGCCAGGCTGGATGAGGCTTTGAGCAACCTGGTCTAGTGGAAGGTGTCCCTGCTGCTGGCAGGGGGGTTGGGACTGGATGAGCTTTCAGGTCCCTTCCAACCCAAACCACTCTGGGATTCTATGGAACACACAAATACTTTTGGCCCCTCTTGAGAACAAGTCCAAGGAAATACATGTTGGTTTGGTCACATCAAAGTGAGTGGCAACCACTACTGGGCTGGGCAAAGAGATGAAATTTGACCATAATGAGGTCAAGAGATTTAGGTAGAGTATTACACAAGGGGTTTCCTACGCACCTACATGAACACGTGTATCCATTACATACTCCAGACACACAGACAAAAGTCAATTAAAATTAATTTGGCGTGCCTCGCTCGCGCACGCGGGCAAGGACTCACCTACACCACAGAACGCTTCCAGGGAGCTCCTCTGAGCTCTTAATTACTCACGTAAAATAATTGAGTAACGAGTCTGGGCACGCTACTTACATTGGCAGATCATGACAGATTTCTCCAGATAGTCTAATAAAGTATTTTTCACATGGAGACAACTTTTGTCCATTGATCAGAGTCTCAATATAATTCCTCTTGTCCTTCTTGTCATTCCATATATTTCCTTACCGTTCATTAATTAGGGAGCTTACCCCTTCTATAAAGAACAACTCTTCTCAGCCATCCTCTGATCCTGCATTAGAAACATATTTGCAATAACAACTCCTTTCATTTGGAATTAGTTGAGTTATTATTTGTATGACAAGAGTCGTTTCCTTGCTGATGTCATTTAGGAGAATATGACTTCAGCATTTAGGAAAAAATTAAAGGATAAACTGGGCTAGGAAAGAAATATTATTTAAAAAAAAAAATCAATGTGCAATAAAATTAAAGAAAATAGATATTTAATTGGTTTTTTTTTTTTTAAGAAAAAATAAAAAAGGAAAAAAGTAAAAAAAAAGGAAAAATAATTTAAGAAAAAAAAAAATCAAAGTGAAGGCAGCTGCAAGGCTCCGACGCTTTCCGAGGCGGAAGGCAGGCAAGGTGCAGCACAACATAGCACAGATATCTACCGCTGCCAGAGTAAAACCAGCAATAAATATTTATATTAGTTATCAAATTCAAAGCTCTGCTGCTGATTTCTTCTATGACTTTAGGCAAGTGACCAAATCTCCACTTATCTGTCTGCAGGCGTGTGGCAGGGAGCCGGCTGAGCGCGGTGTCGAGCCACGCGCCGGGAGCTCAGACCTGGCAGTGACATGGACACGGTGACACGGACAATGTGGCACCACTTGACCCACAGCTACCCCAGGTTGCAGAGGAGACGCTTTGGCAGCACCATGAAGAGGCACCTCTACAATATATAAGAGGATTAAAGGGTTTTTTTTATGATTATTTCTTTTTTTCCCCTTTCTTGTTGGTTGCCCAACCACCCAAAGCTGAATCACTGACTCATCGGTTTTGCTGATATCAGCATCAGCCTTTGGCTGAAGCTCTCATTCCTCAGAACATCCGTAAGAGGAGTCTGCCCTGGAGAATGAACCAGAGATTTCCAAATCCCAGCTCCTCTCTCCACAGATATTTGTTTTCAATTTTCTTAAATCCAGATACTCTAAAGGTTATCGACCTCAGTGTAGGCTTTTCATCTTGCTCCAGAGAGCATGGTCTATGTGCTGTAACATGACTTGTTAAATCACAGAACCATCTGGATTGGAAAAGACCTCCAAGATCATCAAGTCCAACCATGAACCCAACACTGACAAGTCCCCGACTGACCCATGTCCCTCAGCACTATGTCTACACGACTCTTCAATCCCTCCAGGGATGGGGACTCCACCACTGCCCTGGGCAACCCCTTCCAATGCCTCAGAACCCTTGCAGCAAAGAAATTCTTCCTCACATCCCATCTCAACTGCCCTGGCCACAACTGGAGCCCATTTCCTCTTGTATAAATAAATAAAAACTCTAAAACATAAAGAAATTAAGTAAATAAAGAAATAAAAGGTCAGCCCTACCTGCCTGTGGAAAGAGAAGCTTTGCCACATGGACACTGACCTTGTGCTGGAGGGTTCACCTTGCAAGAAACTGTTTGCAAGGGTTTAGCTTAATCTTTAATAGTTGTATAAACTATAAAAAAAAAATTAGGACCTCAAAAGAAGGGAAAAAAGATAATAAAATTTGTAATTGGTTACTTTTAATGACATTAGGGTGTCATGTGAAGGAACCTGAGCTGCCTTTTCATTCCAAAATTGTTCTTTTCAGCTGAAAACATCTGCGGAGTTTCAGCACAAACATGACTCTTGGACAAGCTTTTAAATTGAACCATAGGATTTATGAGGGTGTAGAAAATGCTGATTTCTATGTTACAGTGACATAAATGTTCTTCTTAAACAGCCAAATTAATTTCAAAAAGCAGGTTCATGAAAGGTGAGACACCTGATCATGGCCCAGCTGGCCATCGCTTCCTTTTTCACATTAAGTTTTCCCATTTTTAAGAGTTTTTATCTCTGTCTACTCTGTAGAACCCAGGATTGCAGGGAAACTGAAAATAAATACAAAAAAATATCTCAAATGTCCAAAATACACCCATTCAACACCTACAATTTATTCTTCTCTCACCTTTGTCCATTATAATTTTATATTAACAATGAGTTGGCAAAAATTTCTTGATTTTCCAGGTTTCATGCTGGTAGCCTGAAGTTTATAACCCGTGTCCTGTTCTAATGTAACATTAACATATTTAAATATGGAAATAAAAGTATAAATAGCTATAAAATGATGTTGGCTGGGCTCAGTACCTCCTTTTCATTATTGTTTTAGAGAAAGTGGTTAACACTCATCCTTACTCTGCCTTGCATTTAAATGCAGCGTTCCTCAAGATGCTTTTCACTTCAATTTCATCAAAAAGGGAACACTCTGCACAAATTTTAAGCAAGAAAAAAAAAGGGAGCACAAAATAAGCAGCTCTTACTACTGAGATGCTCACGAGTGTATTTACTAGGACCATTGGGGAAAAAAAATTCCCCAAGATCAGAATTTTTAAGTTATCAATCAAAAGATACAGAATAACCTGGGTTTAATGATTATTTTGTTTCTAAAAATCAGTAATTTATCATTTGGGGAAATTGTGTATATTTCACTCAACTTCTACAAGATCTCCAACTACCTGTGTAGTTGAAATACACTTAGTTAACTAACTTGGCTGGATGTAGAATTGTATTATATATATATTAAAAAAATCTGGGCCTAATTTTCCAAATTAATTTTGTAAAAACACACATGTACCCTTACATATATATTTTATATATATTTTCTATTTACATACAAACATGAGATTTCTAGGACACAACTCACTGAAAGCTCCAAACCATGAGTTTTAAAGGCCTGAATTTGGTGACATTCACTTTTTTTCTAATTTGCAATATATTTCTGTGTGCTCTGAAAGAAATCATATATAACATCAGGTAATTTGGTGGGGACTTTTCCAGTTTATACTTTTTTAATTTAATCTTTCAACATTTAATATCTTAAAAGGATTTTTCACTGCCATTGCCTCCCCCAACATTCTTGGCTGTGCTACAAAACTGAAAACTAAAGGACTCTAGAGGAAAACTAACAGCAGAGTAAGGAAAACAATTAGTTTTATCAGTCAGAAATCAAACTTCAAACCTTTGCAATTAAATATCATTTTCTTTTCAAAAGAATTCCATGTAAATTTCAAACTTTGGCTCCTTTTAAGATCTAAACTCAGAGGAATTCAATATAAATGAACTAAAAGTTGAATATTCAAGCATTGCAAGCATGGTGTTCATATTGCAAAGATATATAAGGCATTGATTTAAGGGAAATAATTAGTCAAATTTATACAATTCTGGTATGAAGAAAAGAAAAACCACAATTTTTTTTTACATCACCACATACAGAACATTTTTACTTCCATTTGTTCTAACAGTACAGCCTAATGGTTAATGGGTGGAGTCCCCATCCCTGGAGGTGTTCAAACCACAGCACTTCAGGACATGGTTTAGTGGGCGTGGTGGTGTTGGGTTGATGGTTGGACTTTATGATCTTCAAGGTCTTCTCCAACCTTTATGATTCTATGATCTTGAGGCCTTGCAGGACCACACACAGGGGGATAGAACACAACCACAGGATAGAATCTTAGAATCTTTAAGGTTGGAAAAGACCTTTACTCCAACCATAAACCTGACACAGTTAAGTCCACCTCTAAACCATGTCCCTCAGCACCACATCTACATGTGTTTTAAACACCTCCAGGGATGAGGACCCCACCACTGCCCTGGGCAACCCCTTCCAATGCCTCAGAACCCTTGCAGCAAAGAAATTCTTCCTCACATCCCATCTCAACTGCCCTGGCCACAACTGGAGCCCATTTCCTCTTGGCCTGTCCCTTGGGCCTTGGTTGAACAGACCCACCCCCACCTCTCTCCACCCTCCTCCAAGGGACTTGCACAGAGCCACAAGGTCTCCCCTCAGCCTCCTTTTCTCCAGGCTCAACACCCCCAGTTCCCTCAGCCACAAGGGAACTCAGCACACTTGTGCTCCAGAGGACACGGAGGTGGTAGCAAATGACCAGAGTTATCTCCTAAACCCTCCAGAAAAGGTTTCCTTTGGACAAGCCTGTGTGACCGCGCAGGGGACGGAGAAATCTGTGCTCAGAAAAGGAGAAGGGGAGATGTTTAGTTGTGGTTTGGTTGTTTTTCACAGAAGGGTGCTGCTCGGGAAGGGAGGGACCAAGCGCAACTGAAGGTTATAAATAAACTTCCAACAACCTTAACTAGAGAAATATTCAGTTTCTCTAATAAATTCAGTTATTCTGGAGAACAAAGAGAAGTAGAGAGATCCACAGTGTTTGAAGAAGCTAAATTTGAGCCCTGCTGTGTGTGAAAGGCTGCAACGGGTTGTGGATTGATGGTGGGAGTGAGGGACACGGCCGGTCAACTGCAGGAAGACGTGGTCATTCGGGCAGATGTCGGGGTTGGGAGGAAATAACATTATGTGGTGATAAACATGGATAATGAAGCCAGGAAGAGGAGGGTGGAGAAGACAAGAGAAGAAAATCAAGAGAAATTAGCAAATTAGGAAGTTACTTGGAGGAAGTTGGCTATTTAACTTGTGGACACTAAACCTCAGGTGAAGGGACTCATTGAGAGTTATTTTTTTTGCAAAAGCCAAGATTAACAAAAATCATGAGAGTGGAAATATCTATTTCAAATTCAATGATAATTTAGAATAAATTATGAAAAAAAAAAAGAAAGAACAAAAAAGATTCAACTTAGAAATATCTATTTCAAATTCAATGATAATTATGAAAAAAAAGAAAGAACAAAAAAGATTCAACTTCCCAGAGAAAAAAATCAGCAATTCATCCCCAAAAATGTAACTCTTGAGGCAGAGTAAGGTCCCACAAGGACCCACAGATGACAGAGCAATAAGGCGACATGAAGCTGAGCAAATCTGACCTTCTCTACATCAAATGCAACCATTGAAGAGGACTAAAACCTGCAAAAAAGCTATTTGGAAACCAACTAAACTGTTTTAATTCTTTTGAATAACTTGCTTTGAAATATAAGGTATGTGAGAACAAAACATCACGTGTTTGCAGTCTAAGAGTATTTTTTTTACGACCATTTTCACCTAAAATATTCATCTTTTTAAAGGTAACATGCAGAAGCACTCCAGGACCAAAATTAAACTGACATAACAGATGAGGCCAAGGAGTTGGACAAAGAAAAGCACCAGAAGGAACATTTCTTCTGGTGTCCACAGACATCTCGGCCCAGTAAACAGAGAATGAACTTTCCTGCGAGTGCTTTTAATTAAAAGTCTTTATATTTTTAAAAGCACTATCTGTAAGCACAGCCTACGTCCACTGAGCTCTTTTATACAAGCTCTGAAATCAAAGTTCTAAGTTTCAAACTTCTAAGGTTTCTATTTTGCTTGTTTTCTTCAGGCAAACGAGAGAAAAGCAAATTATTTCTTCAAAGAACATTAAATAAGTTGAGTGCATGGTCACCCAAAGCATTAAATTCAATAAATAATGAGTAATAACCAATTAACTGTGGCTGGTAACTAAAAATCTACATTTTCTAGTAACTGGGAAGCCGTGCAGGAAGTCATCAGGACACATTTGATGTCTACAAGAAATACACAACTGCCCACTCTGCATGGGTGACAGAAGAACACGAGTCCCTGGCTGGGACCTCTGTAAACTATAACTACTGAGTTTTTATTTCACAGAATGGTTTGGGGTGGAAGGGACCTTAAAGCTCATCCAGTTCATCAGCAGGGACACCTTCCACTAGACCAGGTTGCTCAAAGCCTCATCCAACCTGGCCAAGAACACTTCCAGGGAGGAGCAGCCACAGCTTCTCTGGCCAACCTGGGACACTGGCTCACCACCCTCACACCAAACAATTTCTTCCTCACATCTCAGCTCCATCTCCCCTCTGACACTTTCAAGCCATCACCCCTTGTTCTCTCACTCCCTGCCCTTGGCCAAAGTCCCTCCCCAGCCTTCCTGGAGCCCCTTCAGGTACTGGGAGGCCACTAGAAGGTCTCCCCGGAGCCTTCTCTTCTCCAGGCTGAACAGCCCCAACTCTCTCAGCCTGTCCTCATAGAAGTGCTCCAGTTCTCTAACCATCCTCATGGCCTCCTCCGGATCCACTCCAACAGATCCATGTCCTCCTCCGGATCCACTCCAACAGATCCATGTCCTCCTTGTCCCAAAGTGTTTTCTCCATACTCAGTATCACATTCAAGTCAACAAATGGAGATTTTCCATTTAGCAAAACTCAAGATATTTTGGTCCAACCTCAAGTCTTCACCACCCCTTTTGTATCACCTTGATCACAGCTGAGTCTCAGACTATTCTGCCAGAAGCTCCTAAGCACTTCTGCCACTCAGCTAATAACTAAAATTAATAATCCTAACCCAGCAACTTCACTACAACCAAGGATGCAACAGCTACAAATCAGGCTCAATGACACAAAACACTTGGTGTCATCATCTTGTGATTCAAACCAGCGGTGGTCAGACATGGGATTCGGTGGGTGCTGCCATGACACAAGATGGAGATTAAAACATTAAACCAGGTTTTTGTTATCCTGAAAGTGTCACCACAGGCAAACCTGGCCCTCAGCTCCAGTAAGAGGGAAGCAGCCCAGCACAAGAGGCCCAACCTAAGGCAGATGAGCTTGTAGGTCTTCTCATTGACTGAGAAAGAAGAATGCTATCAGAGCTTTTGAGAAGACAGGCAATTAAACGCGTTCCTCTTGCGGGCAAATCTTCTAACAGATAGAAAAACAATCTTCAGTCTCTTGCTAAAGGCACATTTGTTAATTGAAACAGAAATAAAATGAGGAATAGGGAAGAGATAAAGCTCCAGAGTTATGTCTTGCTCCAATTAGTAGGTAGGGAGTTAAATTATCAGTTAAAGACGTTCCACAAGTATCAACGTTGAAAATCAAAAGGGAAAATAGATGCTGTAAAAGTGCTGCCACCTGGTCCTGATAGCACAATCCAGAAGAGTTTCTGGTGAAATTAATATTTTAAAACCTCTAGACAGAGACCAGTGACAAACGCAATTAAACACAGAGATGGAAAAAGCCCTGGCAGGTCACCTAGTCTATGTGCCACCACAGACTTCTTACAAACCAGCTAGAAGTACTTAAAACTCTCTGATGGCACCTCATTCTTCTTGCCTGCAATACAAAGCCTTTCCCCAGGCTGTACCTTCCATATGTTTGTGTAGAACATCACTGCACAACAGGCCACCACCGTCCCCACACCCTGGCTACAATCCACAACCCTCATTTTGGCACTCACCCCTAGGGACAGGGTCCCACCCATGGGAAGGAGATGCTTAAGTGGGTTCCCCAGGGCTTTGCTCCCCTGTCTCCCTCCAAAACTCCCTCCTTTTTCTCCTCTGTCTCCTAGTTTTTGTTCTGGGGCTCCAAATGAGGAGAACTGCAAGATTTAGATGAGATGTGAGGAAGAAATTGTTTGGTGTGAGGGTGGTGAGACAGTATCCCAGGTTGGCCAGAGAAGCTGTGGCTGCTCCTCCCTGGAAGTGTTCTCGGCCAGGCTGGATGAGGCTTTGAGCAACCTGGTCTAGTGGAAGGTGTCCCTGCTGCTGGCAGGGGGGTTGGGACTGGATGAGCTTTAAGGTCCCTTCCCACCCAAACCATCCTATAATTGAAGCTGAAAGACACTTTTTCTGCTCTTTATGTGCACAGTGAGTTCAGGCAAAGAGTTGAGGCTCCAACATATTCTACTCATACTCTTACATTTAATACACTTCTCCTCACACCACCTTCCACCACAACTGTTCATCAGCCTGGGAACCACCACTCCCCCTTCCCCAAGGGCAGGTACCACCAACCACTCTCCTCCCCATTCCCAATTAGCAATATTAGAAATATCCGCTCTTTTTCACCTATTAAACCCTACAAAGCCACCCCTTTGGCCCTCCATAATCATCACCCATTCTTCACCTTGTCCTCTGCTCTTTCATCAGCATGACCAAGCATATGGGACCGAGTACAGGTCTACATCTCATAAGGGCTGGGGAGGCAGGAGCCCTCCCTCTCTGCCACCAACCTCCTGGGTAGACGGCTCCAACATCACAGGGTTGGGTTTTTCCTTAACATTCCTGGTTGGAACCTCACGTTGCAGTAGAATCTCATCTCTTAGTGACTTTTTTAGTACCTTAAAAATGAGTAGAGAGAATTAACTCCCACTTTAAATCCATTTTTTCTACTGCTATTGTTCAATTATTTTTTTTTTATTTGAACACAGTACAATAAACTAATTAAAATTACTAAGCAGGTATTTAAGTAATTGGGTTCTGATGTTCTCCAAATAACAGGGCACGCACGTACTCACCACTTACAAGTTAAATAACAATTACTCTGCGTAGTACGTTGCGCTGTGTACGCTTTCATATTCACTTCAGAAGCCCCACAATAAGCCTGGGAGGTAAGTAGATATGAGGATAATTGGATATTAGAAATAATTTCTTTGCTGCAAGGGTTCTGAGGCATTGGAAGGGGTTGCCCAAGGCAGTGGTGGAGTTCCCATCCCTGGAGGGATTGAAGAGATGAGTAGATGTGATGCTCAGGGACATGGTGGTGTTGGGTTGATGATCATAAAGGTCTTTCCCAACCTTAATGATTCTATAATTCTAGATACTGTTATATTCTGTCAAAATCCAACCCGGAAATTGAGTTTCTTCAGTTTCAGGGATAATGATGGACCTCATCCAAGCCATAGAAGTTCTCCATTAGGATCACAGCAAATAAAAATTGAATAAAAGCAGCCAAAACGCAGCAGGTGGGGACCAAAGAGAGCAAAGCCAACCCCAAGCCCCACAACATGCCACATATCCCATGGGAAACAAGCCCCTTGTTGGCTGGCACCAAGGTTCTCCTAGATCTTTGGAAGCCCTGCCCATCCAGTTTGAAATGGAGCCAGAAAAATAAGTCTTCTAGAACTGCAAGATCCTCTTCCCCCTTTTGGGTGTTCCTCAGCAGCAGGCCATGCCTCTTGCTTTCTACTGCCATGTGAAAATTATTACTTCATTGTCACAAACCCCTGATGACAGAGGCTCTTGTGTGAACACAGCACGTCCTGAACTCGCTGGTCCGTTAGGAAAGCTTTGCTCCTGCCAGCCAAGACCAACCAAGTGCCTTCATCAACTGATCAGCATCGAGTACAGCAAGAACCACAGAGCACAGATGGAAACTTCTCCTGAAGTCCTTCACTTGTGCTCCCACCATGGCACATCAGCTCATTGCCTTCACCCAGAGGGCCAGACACATCCCACCAACGTTGTGAGCATCTCGACATGGACACACCACATTTCTCCCCAACTTCTCTAAAGTTTCACATCCACCAGCACCCTCTGCAAAGCAAACCTTCAACGATGCCATCTCTGCCATTTTGGTTTGAGGTTATGGCACTGGCACTCCACAGACTCTCAATCCACCCTGAAGATCCATCCATCCCACTTCACCACCATCTCAACATGGAAAAAGTGCCCAAAAACCTGTAACTCACGTTGTCTTAAATGCTTGAACTAACAAAATACACGATACTAATGTTCTTCACTGCCAGCTTCAGTTGTCCACCATCCAGGACACATCTGGAATACCGCGTCCTGTTCTGGGCTCCCCAGTTCTAGAGGGACAGGGATCTTCTGGAGAGAGTCCAGGGGAGGC
>NW_010339141.1:11943-41033 GCF_000700745.2 Antrostomus carolinensis
AGGGGGGTTGGACTGGATGATCTCCTGAGGTCCCTTCCAACCCCACCGTGCTGTGATCAGACTTAGAGACCCAGCTTAGGGCTTTATGTCTGTATGATACCCACCCCAGCAGCTCCCACAGAGATCCCACCAAGCACATTGAACCCAGGTGCATCTGCTCCAGACAACAGCCCTGAGCTGCAACACGACACAAACCAGAAGGGAAACTGCTTTGATTTCCATGCTGAATAGCTGCACGAAAGCAAGAGGAAATACATTCTCTTAGTACAGCAGAAATATTCGAGTGTGTGTGTGTGTGGAGTGTGAGTCAGTAGTTCCAAAAATACATTTCAGAAGCTGCAAAACAGCTCCCTATGTTGCCATGGCACTTGGGGAAAATTCACAACTCTCAACCTTCTTTCATATATGAATAAAAATCCAAGAGGTCATCGTTTCCTCTGTCCTCAGCCGCTTTATTGCTCGTGTACTAAGGTCACTTTGGCCACTGATTTCATTTATTTCTTCCTCCTTTCTTCCTTTCAAAGCAAGACTTCTAAAGGGCATTTAAATATGCACATAGGTGCTTAGCAGGATTTTAACAACCTCCTGGATAACTGATTCTCAGTGATGGTTAAATAGCTCCTTGCTTCTCAATATCCTATCAGATACCTGCTTGGAAGTCTAGACACCTAATGCCAGCACAAATCTGGTCATCAGAGCGTGATCCTGAGTCGTTCATAGAATCATGGAATGGTTTGGGTTGGAAGGTACCTTAAGGATCATCCAGTTCCAACCCCCCTGCCAGCAGCAGGGACACCTTCCACTAGACCAGGTTGCTCAAAGCCTCATCCAACCTGGCCACAAACACTTCCAGGGATGAAGTGTTACCATTAACAAGAGCTTTTCCACAACTTGAGCAGGACAGAACCAGCCTTAAACGAGTGCTTTGATTAAATTAGCTCTTGCACACAAAGAGCAAGGTGCACTTAGGTGGGTGTTCACAAAAAGAAAAGAAAAATGAGAACTACATTACTAATCTGGGCTCTCACCCACATCTGTTGAAGTCTGGAGTATCTCCAACAAGGATTATATCCCCTCCAGTTCATGCCAGTAGGGTTTAGAGGGAAAGCTCTACAAGGAGAGGCTGAAGGCACTTGGTTTGTTCAGCCTGGAGGAGACTTAGAGGAGATCTCCTAGTGGTCTAGAAGTTCCTCCCAAGGGGAAGAGGAGGGGCAGGCGCTGATCTCTTCTCTCTGGCCACCAAGAGATCCACTTCTCTCTGGCCACCAATGCTGGGAGCAGAGGAAATGGCAGGAAGATGTGGCAGGGGAGGGCGAGGTTGGCCATGAGGAAAAGGTTCTTCAGGCACCCAGAGGGTGGTGGAGCACTGGAACAGGCTCCCCAGGGAGGTGCTCATGGCACCAAGCCTGACAAGATTCCAGCAGCATTTGGCCAACATGTGCCCTCAGGGACATGGTGTGAATGTTGGGCTTGTCCTGTGCAGGGACAGGAGTTGGACTCCATCATCCTGGTGGGTCCCTTTCAGCTCACAACATTCAATGGTTCTATGAAAAGAACATTTGGTGATTCCTCATGACACTGACCATGTATCTCCTCCTGTCTTTACCTTCAGCTAGTTCAACACACCAATGGCCAACTGCAAAGGGCGGACAGATGTTTGTCCCCATACACTCTCCAAAAGCACGTCCAACCACCTCAAACATACCTTCCCTGTATAAAAGATGATTTTAGGTTGCCAAGGAAGTTGTAGCTGCTCCTCCCTAGAAGAGTTGAAGGCCAGGCTGGATGAGGCTTTGAGCAACCTGGTCTAGTAGAAGGTGTCCCTGCTGCTGGCAGGGGGGTTGGGACTGGATGAGCTTTAAGGTCCCTTCCAACCCAAACCATTCTATGATTCTATTATTTATCTATGTATATACACACAGTACATACACAGTGGGCTTCCAAAGGGCCAGGTACCTGCAGGTCCTCAGCCACACACCACTGCACCAGGACAATTCCCACCAATTCTTCAATACTGCTCCAAAAAAAACCTCTCCTGAAGATACACGTATATTTTCCACTGCACCAGCCAGAGCTTAAGCACAAAGACCAGCAGAACTGGATCTTCAGGACTTATTGTCACCACCCCTCTCAAAGAAGAAGTTGTCCCTAGCTGTTGGGAGGATCTGATGTGGCAAACTCTTCCTTACCAGTGCTCGTGCCTGGGAGCAATCCCATTCCAAGAAAACAAAACAAACTCTGGGAATAAGTTTTAGAGGATCCAGACCCAAGTTTCTTCAGAGCTGAAAATGAAACCTGGTGAGATCCTGCACTCAGCTCTCCTCCAAATGCACATCTGTGACCATTTTAATTGAATTATTCCATATAGGGAAGCTCCAGCGCTTTCCATGTGCAGTAATGTGAACACAAATAAGATTCCCATGGGAGAGCAGGTAAGAATCCCTACTATCCATAAAACCACCTTTCACTTGTATGGAGAAGCTCTAATAGTTGAACTTCTTACAATCTCCTTTTAGCTCAGAAGGTTTCAAAGGAAAGCAGAGAACAAGAGGGGTGGTTTGTATTTTGGGGAGGTTTTTTTTGTAAGTGTTAAACGTAAAGGTTGATAGAAAAAACCAACTTTGCAATATGCAAATAATTTCTCAGCAATTTTGAAGCTATGTGTCACTATAATCATGCATGATAAATCAAAATTAAGTGAGAAAAATAATAAATTAGCAATTTTCAGAGATTTAATAATCTTGCCTTTCTCATTCACTCCAGCATATCAGCACCATTTGTACATTCACAGCCTTACTTTCAAAAATAGACATCACACTATCGTAACATTTCATGCTTTCAGGTTTTATGGGTTTTGGTTTTTTTTTTAAAGGATGTTAAGAAACAATTCTCAGTGAGTGTTTCCATCAATCAAAATTGAGAAGGAAAGGGGAAAAGTTAAAGAAAAAGGAAAGGCAACCCCTGGCCTGACTCATAGAATGGTTTGGGTTGGAAGGGACCTGAAAGCTCATCCAGTCCCAACCCCCCTGCCAGCAGCAGGGACACCTTCCACTAGACCAGGTTGCTCAAAGCCTCATCCAACCTGGCCACAAACACTTCCAGGGAGGGGAAAGGGGAAGGGAGAAGTCATGGCACCAAAGTCACTCATGCTTGACAAAGGCAGCAGTGAAAGACCACGACTATAAATGGCTCTAGAGACCCCACCAAGTACTTTAAGAGCATTTATCTACCAACTGCTTTTTTATTTAACATTAAAGTTGAAACACACACCAAATTCATTTTTCCTGCTTCACATTTTCATTTTAGTTCACGGCAATGAGATGAAGGTGTCTCAAGTTGTCATGTCACTGTACAAGAACGTTCTCAGAATCAAGAAAATTTAGATTTTGAGGAGATGGATTATTTCTGTACAGCTCATCATGCTAAAGTCACAGGGTGAAGAAAATTTGGCTGAATGCTTCTTCAGCAGCATGAAAACAAGAAAATATATTTTAAAAAAACAAATCTACTTCATGCATTGCAAAGCAAGAGGTGGGACAGCTACTGCACTGTGGGCTCTACACCTTCTCCACGATGCCAAACTCCTTCAGTTCCCACTGACCTGGGAACCTGCAGTTTGCTGGTGGAGAACCAGACAGCGTGACTGTGGTTTTAGATATTTTGTGAGTCTCCTCAGCCTGGTCCTCTCCTTGCTGATCCAAGGGAGCAAGGCTGGCCAGAGCCCAACAGGTACAAGGGCATTTGCTTGTTGATGGCTCTTGATATTCAAATATTTCTGATGATAACCACAGAATTGCCTCGACTGGAAAAGCCCTTCAAGATCATTGAGTCCAACCATGAACCCAACACTGACCAGTCCCCTATGACTGACCCATGTCCCTCAGCACTATGTCTACACGACTCTTCAATCCCTCCAGGGATGGGGACTCCACCACTGCCCGGGGCAACCCCTTCCAATGCCTCAGAACCCTTGCAGCAAAGAAATTCTTCCTCACATCCCATCTCAACTGCCCTGGCCACAACTGGAGCCCATTTCCTCTTGGCCTGGCCCTTGGGCCTTGGTTGAACAGACCCACCCCCACCTCTCTCCACCCTCCTCCAAGGGACTTGCACAGAGCCACAAGGTCTCCCCTCAGCCTCCTTTTCTCCAGGCTCAACACCCCCAGTTCCCTCAGCCACAAGGGAACTCAGCACACTTGTGCTCCAGACCCTTCCCCAGCTCCGTTCCCTTCTCTGGACACGCTCCAGCACCTCCATGTCCTTCTTGGACTCAGGGGCCCAACACTGAACCCAGCACTCCAGCTGCAGCCTCACCAGTGATTCCCAGTGCAGGGGGAAGAGAACTTCCCTGCTCCTACTGGCCACACTGGTGCTGATCCAGGCCAGGATGCCCTTGGTCTTCTTGGCCACCTGGCCACTCTGCTGACTCATGGACCATCGTGTATGGATTTGCTTTTGATCCTTTTTCTTTTTTTCCACCTCTATTTAAACTGCCTTTAGCAGGTGGGTGAATATCTGCAGGGCAAAAAAACCCACCAACCCATTAAAAGGGGGTTTCAAGGGGAAGCTGGACAGTTGAGGGGGATGGGGAAGTGAAGTTCCCAATGGCCAAGGATGTGGCTGCCATTGCCTAAAATACACTTCACAGTCAGGTGTCAGCTATATTCAAAACTCAGCTTCTACATAACAGCACTCTTAATAATAAACCTCTTTTTTCCCCAGCAATTCTTCTCCAACTCCCCCTGTGTTATCTCATCGCTGCTCTCCAACCCCCACGGCTTGATTTCTTCCCTCAACGTGACATCTGTCCACACTATTGCAATATCCTTGGGCGACTGAACACGTCTCCTTAGGAGTCTATCAAATTCTTCACGCAAATATGGCACTATCCACAAAAAAAATAAATAACTATAATAAATAGCTGTTAAGGCACTCCAGACCTCCAGAGCTTGTGGTTTCATTTCTCCATCTGAAATGCCAGGATCACATTCCCACTTTCCTTGTGAGGACAGGTCTGTTCCAACAGGACCAGCAGCCAACGGCGCGGTCACGTGAGATCCTTCTCAATGCATAAAGCCTTCCTTGTTGAATTCAAGTTTGTTCATGCTTCAATCCCAACACCACATCTGGTGCTCGCAGTGACCAAAAACATTCCTTGTTAGCTTCCCAGTAAATAAATTATTTTCTACAGAAACACTCCAGTGACTAAGATGAAAATAAGTGTGGAAAAGGAAATGTGCCGGACCATTTAGACTGTTTTTTCTACGTCGTTTAATGGGCAGAGTGCTGCTGAATACCAGGCTGCAGATCAATTCAAGTGTTCTACTGTCATCACCAGCAGCTGCAGAACCCCCGAGACTCAAAACACAGCCCTCCCATTCAAGCTCATTTCAGCCATTGTTACTTAGAAGATGATCTAAAAGAACATTTGCAGGATTTCACAGAAAGTTTAAATGTTGTTTGATGAGAGCCATTAGATATTTAAATCTCAAATGAATGACGTACAGCGGTGAGGGAGGCAATCACAGCACACCTCACCCTAAACTTCACGGCTACCAGCTTCTCTGTGGTCAATATTTGTAACAGCAAGAAGATCCCCGCCAGATGAGACCCAGGTGGACATTGGTCCTTGCTGCAGGTAGGCTTTTTCCACAGAAAAAATGAGTATAAAATAGAAACACTGATGAAAAAGCATTTTTCATTCTTTTCCAGAAGTTACAGACGTCCCCTCCCTGGAAGTGTTCTCGGCCAGGTTGGATGAGGCTTTGAGCAACCTGGTCTAGTGGAAGGTGTCCCTGGTGATGGCAGGGGGGTTGGGACTGGATGATCTAGTGGCCTCAAGTTGTGCCCAGGGCAGTTGAGATGGGATGTGAGGAAGAATTTCTTTGCTGCAAGGGTTCTGAGGCATTGGAAGGGGTTGCCCAGGGCAGTGGTGGAGTCCCCATCCCTGGAGGGATTGAAGAGTTGTGTAGACACAGTGCTGAGGGACATGGGGACTTGTCAGTTTTGGGTTCATGGTTGGACTTGGTGGTCTGAAAGGGCTTTTTCAATTTAGGCTATTCTGTGATCTCTGAGGTCCAGATGCTAGAATCTTTTGGCCAACATGCACCCTCAGACACGTTCTGAGTATTGGGCTTGTCCTGTGCAGGGACAGGAGTTGGGCTCCATCATCCTTGGGGGTCCCTTCCAGCTCACAACATCCTATGATTCCTCCTCTTGCAATGTGAGCTGTCTAGGTGGATATCCCATGACCAGGTAGATGTTCACCACAGACAACCCCTCTGCCTCTTAAAATCTCTGCCCTTCCTACCGAGCAGCTCTGCTACTCCAGCTTCACAGCATCCCCCACCCACAACCCCAGCTGCCTGTTCTTTCACTCAGTCTTCCTTCCCTTTCCTTCTCCTGGCTCTAGCTCTCCCTCAGCACAATGCTTTGCCAATTCCTTCCACAGAATAACTTCTCCAATAAAACATTACTTCCTCCTTGTTCTTCCCCTCTCCCTCCCACAGCCTTCTCCTTCATCCTCTCTCAAGAACAGAAGGTTCTTCTCACTTCTCTCTCCTAAGCCCGTTATTATTTCTTCCCCACCGATCCAGGCACTGAGGAGACAGTGTGGACTATCTCACCATCTCCTTCTCTGCTCTGACCCTCAACTTGTATTTCTCTCTCCTCTCCACCCCCAGCTTTACCCTCTCACAACTCAAAATACATCCCAAAACCCTCTTGGCTGCCCTCCCTCCTTGCATCCTTCTCATGGTCTTCCAGTCCCCATACATTATTCACCAGCCCTCCGTTGGGTTCAGCTGCTGGGAAGAGCCGACCACAGCTATTTATTCCGAACAATATCATCTCTTTGTTTTCTTGTGGTTCTCAATCTGTCCATCCATCTGTTCTCCCTTGTTTTATACTTTTCATTTTCAGCTCCTCAGAGAAGGAACTTGGTCTTTGTTTTGGGTTTGCTCAGTCACAATAAGGTTACAGGTCAGGGTTAGACCACCGCGCTGTTAAGATTTCTCAAATAAATAAATAAAACCTCGGTTTTACTTGGATCCAACTTGTTAAAAATCTTTTAACAATAACAACTCTTTAATCAGAGCAGTGATTTTTCTCAGGAATATTTTCCTCAACTTACTCTAAAAATGAACCAACTTTTTGATTCCTGGGAAATTCTGTCTGGAAAAAAAGAGTTGGGAGGAAGCAAACGATCGCACAAGGTAGCAAACAAGAGTTGTCTTGGACAGAAATGGAAAAACAATGATATTTTGCTTCCTGGTTTGCATTTTTTTTTTTCTCCTCTTCAAAAGTTTTGAAGAAAGTGGAACAAAGATAAAAATTCCATCAACATTTTTTGTTGAGGAAGAACAGGATTTCCTATCTGCTTCTTGTCCCACTTCTGATCCCCACCGCTCTCCAGATGAACAGGGTTGGCCGGTGAGACCAGCCGGCCCCGTGCAACTGGAGCAGAGTTCGGTGTGAGAGGTGGCACGAGCAGAGACGAGCATTCCTCAAAGTATTCAAACTGCAGTGACTTCAGATTTACTCTCTCCCTACTACATGCTGGGAAATTTCCCTCCATGAACACAAGTTTTGGGGTAAAAATGTCCAGGAATAGCTAAGGAAGCAGGGATGCAGGGAATGGGAAAGGTTGACCTGTGAGGTAAAAGGAATTAAAATACATTAATTTCTTGGTTTCTGCTCAGGATGATTGCTTGGAAAAAAGAATTCTCTTCAAAAATACCTTGTGTGACTAGGCAGGAGAAATAATGAGGAGCAGCAACCCACTGGTTATACTGGGTGTACACAACCTGACAACACGGCTACCTGGTTACAAACAATACCCCACTTGTGCCTTCACCGGGAGCTGGGGCTGGATTTGGGGGACACAGGTGCACATAAGCCTGTCATCTACATTTAGGTCTTGAAACAAGCAGGAAACCTAATTTCAAGCACAACTACCAAAGTACAAAGGGTAGGTTTAGATGAGATATTAGGAAGAAGTTCTTCACTGTGAGGGTGGTCAGACACTGGAACAGGTTGCCCAGAGAAGCTGTGGCTGCTCCTCCCTGGAAGTGTTCTCGGCCAGGCTGGATGAGGCTTTGAGCAACCTGGTCTAGTGGAAGGTGTCCCTGCTGCTGGCAGGGGGGTTGGAACTGGATGAGCTTTAAGGTCCCTTCCAACCCAAATCATTCTATGAGTCTATGATTCTACATCCAGTACAGGAACAGGAACTTGGGAGGCACCTTGGATTCAGAAAAACAGTCCCCTAATTCAGAACCGTGACGAGGGACATAACAATCCCCAACTTCAATGCCTTTAACATGTTTAACATCTTCATCCATGACCTAGACAAGGGGATCGAGGGCACCCTCAGTCAGTTTGCAGAGGACACCCAGCTGGGTGGGAGTGTTGATCTGCTGGAGGGTGGGGAGGCTCTGCAGAGGGATCTGGCCAGGCTGGATCCATGGGCCAGGACCAACTGTCTGAGGTTCAACAAGGCCAAGTGGTGGGTCCTGCACTTGGGTCACAACAACCCCCGGCAGCGCCACAGGCTTGGGGAGGAGTGGGGGGAGAGCTGCTGGGCAGAGAGGGACCTGGGGGTGTTGGGCACCAGCAGCTGAACAGGAGTCAGCAGAGTGGCCAGGTGGCCAAGAAGGCCAAGGGCATCGTGGCCTGGATCAGCACCAGTGTGGCCAGTAGGAGCAGGGAAGTTCTCTTCCCCCTGCACTGGGCACTGAAAACCAGACAAACTGCTCTCTATAGAACTGTAACTTTTTTAGAAGTCTATTAGTTCTGCAGGTTTTGTGGTGTTTGGGTTTTGTTTTGGGGTTGTTTTTTTTTTTCCATGTTATAGATAAGCCAGTCGACTTTCCTTCCTTTCATAATTAAACTGATTTTAAACAACAAAAATAGCACACCATGAACGTGGTAAAGCCATCAACCACCACAGGAATCAATGCATGGGGAGGAACTGGCCATACATCGTTAAATCATTTTCAAAATGTGTTTCATAGATTCTTCTGTTTCAACAAAGCAGCTTTCCATCAAAAGTAAGAGGTCATCTCCAGCATCTTCCCAGACAAAGCCTGGAGGGTAAATAAATCAAGAGTCACTTCCCATCTTCTTGGTGCAACCAGACAAGTTTTCTGGCTCCAGGTACACACAAGGTGACATTGTGTTAACCAAGAGACACCAAATGTCAGGCACTGCTCTACAAGTCTGGGGTTTTTCGGTGTTATTTTGAGGTTTTTAGGGTTTCTTCTTTTTTTCTTTCCTTTTTTCCTTTATTTTTTCGTTTTTCTTCCCCTTTATCCAAACTAAAACCACTTTTGTAAGCCTCCTGCACGTGGATTTTTTCCTTATCCCAGTACTTACCCTTTTTACTCACCCTAGTACTCAGTTTAAATGCTGCAGGGAAGCAGCAGAATGAGGAGGACCTGCTCATACCACACATTATCTCACCTTGGTTTCGGTCTCTTCACAAATCTGTGATTGATAAAAATCGACCCAAAATAGTTCTCTCTCCTTTAGAGGAAAAGGCTCCCTGAGCCAAAGATTACACTCTAAAAACTGAGCTCAAATTATTACCCAAAAAAAGGTAGAGTCAAAGAGCATCCTCATCATAGCAACACCTTCCATCACAAGTTGGGGAAAAAATTTAAAGAAAAAAGAAAGAGATGAAAGAAAATCCTTTCTTTTACAAACCCATCCTCTTGTGTTTGGTAATTAATTTAGACCTCAGATAAAGTTTTTCACTGTGAATCATTCTGCAGCCAACCGAGTTGGGTTTTTTTTTAAGCTCAGAAGATTCAGAAAATGAAGGAAAAAAAAAATCATCCTGATTCATTACCAACATTCTATGAATTGCATGAAAAAGGCAAAAAAAAAAGCAGTACAATGTTCTAGAGGGTTTTTTTCACTTTAATAGGATATGAAATAGACAAGAACAGCGTTTTCCTTTATTTTAAGTAAGTCTTCTATTTGATATTATCTCATTAAATATTGCTGAAGAAGAAAAACATCCCATTTACAGGATAACATCTCCTTATGATTAAAGCCCTGCCAGGCTTGAAACAAAAAACACTATAAAAAAAATATCTATATTTATCCTTCTCCTTCCTGACATAAAAGGAAGTCCTACAAGATCTCAGAACACTGAATTCACAGGCCATTCATAGACTGAAATTCTGTTCCAAATCAAACCGGGTCACAGGTTTAGACATGATCACTTTTATTCTGGTCACAAGAGCCCTTCAGCTCTAGATCACCACTGCCCAGGAAGAAAACAGAGACCAGATCGTGCACAGGGCGACTCAAACTGCAAAGGGGATTTGTCAGCTTTCATAAGTAATAAATTAGATAAATGAAATCATCCCATCAGAAAGTTCAAGCCCCACAGGTGACTCATCTCCTTGCCCCAGCTGGTTTAACCCAACACCGCCCACCCACACACCTGAAGCTCATTTTCCCCTCCAGATGAAACCAATCAATCCTTAAACCACCCCCCTCTCCCTCCCACCGTCCTGGCTCTGGGAGTGGCTGCATGATCTTCACCTGCTAACCATCTAACACATGTGGACATCAAGAAAACTTTAATTTGCATCAGGAACATTGGTGGCTCTAACATGATTTTTGGTCAGAGATCCTGGTCTGCAGAAGGAGCTCGGTCCTGAGGTAAATATTATGGAAGCTTCAAAATACCTTTAATTTAATACAGTGTTCTAGGTTGGAAGGGACCTTAAAGCTCATCCAGTTCCTGCCATCAGCAGGGACACCTTCCACTAGACCAGGTTGCTCAAAGCCTCATCCAACCTGGCCACAAACACTTCCAGGGAGGAGCAGCCACAGCTTCTCTGGCCAACCTGGGACACTGGCTCACCACCCTCACACCAAACAATTTCTTCCTCACATCTCAGCTCCATCTCCCCTCTGCCACTTTCAAGCCATCACCCCTTGTTCTGTCACTCCCTGCCCTTGGCCAAAGTCCCTCCCCAGCCTTCCTGGAGCCCCTTCAGGTACTGGGAGGCCACTGGAAGGTCTCCTCAGACCTTTCTCTTCTCCAGGCTGAACAGCCCCAGTTTCAACCAGAAATAAAGTGCCCATAACACACCTGTAAACCAGACTTTTTGCCTTCAACTCTGGCTCATATTTCACAGCTGACAATGGACCAGCTCCAAGAAGACCTCCTGAAGTGGCTGGCACAAGCCCAGGAGGACGGTCCTGACGGTTTCCAAAGACACAGCACACATCCCTATCACAGCCCATCAACCTTCAGGACCAAAGTACCAACATAAATGATTTTCTTTTCCTCTTGTGAGGTAAATTTCTAATTTCTAACACTAATTTCTAGTGTTCCTAAGGAGCAAGGAGTTTTCCTCCTGCTCAGCATCACACCTTCAGGCTGGGGTGAAGGAGATCAATCCATCTTTCTTGCATGTTCATGAAGGACTTGGCACCAGCACCCAACAACACAGAGCCCAGTCCAGCCCACACCCCACCCGCTCACCTCCAGCCACGTCAACTGCCAGAGTTTACCAAGTCCCACCGTGTTAAATGAAAATGGAATTTAATCTCATCCATGGAGATGAAAAAGGGCAAACGAATTAAAAGGAAAAAAAAAAATCCTGGTGCTTTTAGTCCCTTTTCAATAAGTTATATCAAATAATGTCTTTTGCTAACTACATTAGAGAGCAATTATGACTTAATGGCTGTCTAAATCCATTATCAGTGTACATTTAACCTTTCAATATTTAAAGATAATATTTAATTTGAGCAAATTAATGGACTGCCTGTGAGACCAAATATATCTATTTAGTCTCTCTGGTTTTCCATCAGTGATATTTCCCTTTAGATATCAACTCGTGTGACAAGCAAACTGGGAAAGTTGTTCTCTGTGTTCATACTTCAAATAAACATTAATAACACAATGATTGAAGGGAAAAGTAAAACCTCAAATAACTACCAGATTTCTCCATATTTCTGTTTGCATTATTTTCATATCCCTCCGCAGTGATTTTTGATCACATATTTTGAAATATATTTCGAGTTGTCTACCTTCCTCTTACCAATTTCACAATTAATTATCATTACATTAAAGTTTTTACTCCCATTCTCTCCCTTTAACCTTTAAATTCCAAAAGCATTCCCAGAACAACGCACATTCTGTATTTTCATGAAAAAGCACAAGAGGTTTATGAATTTTCAAGGCTGCCTCAGCATAAAAATCTGTATTTTATAATAATTTACACATGGAAGACAGACCATAGTACACAAATTGGCAATCCAATGGCCTATTTGACCAAAAAAACCCCAAAAGAAACCCAAAATACATAAGCCTGATTACCTACAGCCCAAAGGATTCATGAAAGACCCTGCTCCTTCCATATTCCACTTGCCATGGAGTCTTCCCAAAATTCCCAATTAAAATATATATTACTTAATACCAATTTTTATGCTTGTTCCAGTGACCAAAACTCCTCATTATTTCGAAGGGCAGATTTCAAGGAAATTTTCCCCACCTTTATTTTCAACAGATAAAACAACGGGCAGGTTTCCACAACTGACTATCACCCTCCAACATAACAAAATGTGAAACTCAGATCACTTTGGTGACTAATTATACAGCCAGGAAAGCTCGAAGGGCTGTGATAAAAACTGAAATTGCAGTTTCAGGAAGAAAATTTAGTCTTTATTCCAAGCATCTTACAATTCCATCTCAAAAAGCAGCACCTTAAAACACAAGCCTCCTCAAAATTCCACCATCTACGCATGATGCTCCCATGATGTCATCTCCACCGTCTCTTTTCTCTTAAATCAAGAGGTGAGAACGTTGAAAGTTTGAGTTATTTAAATAAAACACAAGCACCAGGATTGCACGTCCCCGGCGCAAGCAGAGGAGCGACTGCAAATGCATTATCATGTCAAAACCTGGTGGAGTCACAGAACTGGGTTGACATCTCATTCACATATTGAAAGGTTAGAGGTGTTCCTCTGCGAATAAAGCGCTTTAAATAGAGTTTGACTTTGCACATTGTGCGTAATTTCGATTCCATGGTATTACTTATCATGTTTGGGGAGAAAATGCAGGGGAAAAAGGAAAAAAAAAAAGAAGTTTTTTTAGTTGCACGAGCACAAGTCTGTGCTCGTGCAACTAAAATCCATTAGTATCTTCTTAGGAGCTTCACCACTCCAACTAGAATCCATTTAGTAACTTCACATCTAATTCCTACCATCGTACACACGTGGAATTTAGTGCATTGCTGATGGGGAGGATCCTCTCCTCTAACCAAGTCAACCCAACTCTACCTTGAGTGGAAATCCTTAGGATTTGGACCAGAGTTGGAGAAAAGTTACACACACTGACCCCTGCACAATAGAGAAGGTTTAACAGCAGAAGAGCTGCTTATGCTACTGCTCACACAGCTTCAGAAATACAAATTCCAGGTTGGATGAGGCTTTGAGCAACCTGGTCTAGTGGAAGGTGTCCCTGCTGCTGGCAGGGGGGTTGGAACTGGATGAGCTTTAAGGTCCCTTCCCACCCAAACCATTCTATGATTCTATGAAATTACACTTCACTCAGTATCTCAGAGCACTTTCAAAGCAGGTGGAAGCCAAAATGCAAGCAGGGGGATTACACCACGTACTCAACTGGGAGAGCACAAAAAAACTAAAGGAATATACTGGAAGGGTAAAAAAACCCCACAAAAATCAACCCCCACCCACACACTTAAGGTGGGTATCTCACCACTGATATCCAGGCAGTTCTCCTTATCACCGTAACCTCCACACGTCACCACCAACATCATGGTGGGGGACCTACAGCAAAGATCTACCCCCTCATCTTAGAGACAGCCAACAGCAGAGACAAGCCACACACACAAGAGGGGCATTGGGATCCTCTTGACTCAAATCCAGAGGCCTCCACACCACCAAGTCCAGCCACGCAGTGGGTCTCCACTGTGGGCCACTATTTTTACTTCAGAGCAGGAGAGAGGATTTAACTATTCCAGCCCTAACACAACCATGAAACAGGTTCTACCTCTTGCAAATAAAATTCTCCTTGAAGTTCATAAATCTATAGGCAAGGCAAGCAGGTTCACTGATTTAAGCAAGGAGATTTTGAAAACAACCAGCAAAAACTTGCTACTTGGACACACAGAGACATAAACACCCTGTGAATTCCCACCAAGACACCCCACCTGACTTTCTACAACCAAAAGAAAACCAGAAATATTCAACTCATTACATTCCAAGAGTCTCCAAGAAAACAAACAAACAACAAAAAACCCCTAAAAAAAAAAACAAAGAAGGTTCACCACTCCTTACCTTAGCAAAGAAGCAGCTCCCCACTACCAGGGTCCACACAGGTCCAACCTCAGCCAGGCTACATGGAGCTCCACGGATGCCACCAGCCACCTCCACCTCCTGCACTAATTAACTCCTGCAGCTCTCTGGCAGCTCAGCTTAAACGATTCCAATTAAGCAGCCCACCCAACACCTGCAGCGTGTCCACGCCCATGGGCAGCTCTGCAGGTCAGGGGGCACCACGAGGAAGCTTCAGCTGCAGCAAATTAGGATGGGATGGGATGGGACTTGCATGTTCCTGTAGAAACATGCCACCCGTTGGGGGAAGGGGACAGATGGAGCAGGGAAACATGCTACTGAAGTGCTGGAACAAGAACAAGTGAATATCAACTGGCCATGTTTAAATTTTGTCAAAACATTACAATAAGATTTCTGGCCATCAGGACTGAGATGCTGGAAGACTATTCCAAGATGATTTTTGGATCAAAAACCTTCATAATTTTCAGACAGAGCATGACAGTCTCAGCAACACCAGGCACCTGGACCTGCTAATCCAAAACCTGCCTTCCAGTCCTGACTTTCTTTTCCAATAGTCCAATAAATGGTGTATTTATTAGAGACACATCCCTGTGTCTCTAACCACCAAGGACACCCTTTGCAGGACAAGTCATTCATCATGAAGTCCAACAGCTGGCAACCAAAGCCACAAACATGGGAGTGATGAGTGGCCAGCCAGCTATCTACAGAGAGAAGCTGCTCAGGAAGGTGAGATGACCTGTTTTGAACAAATCCATTAGATAAGAGATTGTATTTTTTTTTCTGCTCTTACTTGTGAGATGCAACAGGAACCTCAGGCCAGGATTAAATCATGGGATCTTATCCCACAACATCTCATAATTCATCTGATTTACAAGTTGGCCAGAGAAGCTGTGGCTGCTTCTCCCTGGAAGTGTTCTGGGCCAGGTTGGATGAGGCTTTGAGCAACCTGGTCTAGTGGAAGGTGTCCCTGCTGATGGAACTAGATGATCTTTAAGTTCTCTTCTAACCCAAACCAGTCAATGATTTATTCTGGAATCCAAAAGGATACAACAGTCATTATGGTACCCACCAACATGGCATCAGGCAGAAAAAAAAGAGTGAAATTCCTTTTGGCAACTGAATGTTGCAAGTATGACTCTGTTTGGTTATACAGACATATATATATTTATTTATTTATAAAGAAAAGTTATTTTTATTTAGTCAGGCTATTGTAAATATTTTTCTTAAATACCCACAACATCCTAAAAGAAAGAGTTGGGAAACTAATGACACATACACAGAACATAGTTCTGTCATAGACAGAATGGTTCCCAGCTTATTTTGTTCCAAAGTGGTGTCTGTAAACTAAGAAAGCTTTCTCCTCTAAAATTTCTGTTTCTTCCCCCCCAAAAAATTAAATAAATACTTTCTCCCTATGTGGCTAAAGCAGGACAACCTGCAGCACTCCAGAAAGGTCTCTGTCTTCTGCCCACAGCGTAAGAGAATCAGAATCTCAAAGGAAATGAGATCATTAAGTCCAACCATAGCTGTCCACTAAACCAGATCTCTGAGCACCTCGTCTGCCCATCAATCCCTCCAGGGATGGGGACTCCACCACTGCCCTAAGCAGCCTGTTCCAGTGCCCAAGAACCTTTTCAGTGAAGAAATTCTTCCTGCTTCAAGGCAAGAAGGGATCACTGTGATGTTCCTGCCTGAAATCATCCACGAGCCTTCGCAGAGCCCTCCTCATCCCACCAGGCCGATCGCCGCTGCCCTTCAAGGAGCACTGTCCTGGTTGAGCCATTTCTTCTGGCTTGAAAAGAATTCTTGAGGGCAATGTGAATATTTCTCCCCCTTGCTGGGGAAAGTCATTCTGTTTGTAATACGACATTTGCGAATGACTACGGAGTAGACATTATTTTATAGCAGACATTTATTATTTTGTGAATGATTTTGGACAATGAAAACGATGACACAGTTAACTCCAAACGCCAGAAACTAGCAGAAGATTTTTATTTGCCAGGCAACACACACCAAAGACACGACACCCTGCAGAAACTTTGTCTCTAGCTCAGCTCTTCCCAGAGGAAAATCCCACCGAGGCTCACTCAAAACGGAATTACCAGTAAGCTTCTTAGGTGCAAGCTCCCAGTCAAAATTAATCTTGAGACAATTAGATTCAACCCTATTTAGTAGAGACCAGTTGAGCCCAAAGCTGTAGAACCCAAGACCACTGACAATGAGCTCTGATGGTCGGTACAACCACCGGACGCTTAGAGAGAGCAGGCACTCCGCGTGAGCTGGAGGTTGGGAAGATCAACTTGACGTTGGGGCCTTCTGGCAAACAGCAGAACGGGAGAGTGAAAACCAAACAAACATCGTTACGCCTTAGCAAACCTTATTAATTTCAGAAATTACACCCTCTGCAACCAACGCCAACAATTAGGAAGCAGAGATTGTCCCTTGGTTGTCATCTTAAAAGCTCCAAGAGGACTGTATCTACAGACCTGAAAGAAGATAATTGTTGGTTAGACTTCTGTTTGTGACCATCAGAAACGGTACCTTAATTTGGCCTTAATGACCTATAATCTCTTTTAGCATATGGCTTTTAGAATGGTTATTATTCAGCTTGATCTATGGCTATAATGGAGCAGAACAGAACTGTGGGTGTAATTAAAATAAGTTCCTGTAAAAGTGGAATATGTAGTACATTGCTAATGTGTAAATGACTAAATAACTTAATTAGGTGAAATGAAGTGCACTTCTAACCACAGATGCTTAAGCCGAATCATGATAATGTTGTGTGTGTGAATATATATATATTTTTTTAAAATATGTTTATAACCCAAACAGTAGGACGAGGAAATACAAAGTGTACGCTACTCAGAAGGATGGCAGCGAGTCTTTTAAAGGGAAGTTCTTGGTTACAAATTAATGTGAAGCTGGTAGAGAAAATAGTTATTTTTACATCACTTCAAAACACTGAAAGGAAAACAACTTTTCAATCCCTGCAAACATCTTCTCCCAGCAAAATCTCCAGCAGAGTATGAGAGAAAATTCTCCTTCTGGGCAAGCCTAAAAGAAGAAATAAATAAATGGAGCCTTCCTTTTCCAAGCCCAGCTATTCATATCATGCCTTCCCATGCCGGTACCCAGCTCCTCCATTAGCATGAGTATGTAGGGCAATGACATGGATAAATGTGCAGAACATGGGCAGAGAAAGAGCCCAAACCTTCATCCAGGGCAGGGGGCAGGAAAATCCCCGTTGCTTTCAATATCTGAAAGACCAGGTTCCTACAAACACATAAAGTGCACTTGATGCTTCAAAACATGGGGCTGATCTTGACAGTCTTCCATCCAAGACTATCAAACTGAGTATGAGAAACTCTAAATAAATCACTTGGAGCACTGGTGTTCATCGAGTCATCCATATTCATCCTTCCTCTAGCACACAGTCCTGACTGGAGGTGAATGGAACAGAACTATGAGCGTGATGAGGAGATGAATAAGACAAACGATAGGATGTGTGCTTCAAGGGGGCTTCAGCCAAATAAGCAACCAGGAAATGTGTACTTGAATTTTACAGAACCCCAGAATTGCCTGGATTGGAAAAGCCCTTTAAGATCCTCGAGTCCAACCATGAACCCAACACTGACAAGTCCCCAACTAACCCATGTCCCTCAGCACTGTGTCTACACGACTCTTCAATCCCTCCAGGGATGGGGACTCCACCACTGCCCTGGGCAACCCCTTCCAATGCCTCAGAACCCTTGCAGCAAAGAAATTCTTCCTCACATCCCATCTCAACTGCCCTGGCCACAACTTTACAATAATAAAGGAAGGGTACAAAGTTAGGAAGCTGGGGAAGGGTCTGGAGCACAAGTGTGCTGAGTTCCCTTGTGGCTGAGGGAACTGGGGGTGTTGAGCCTGGAGAAAAGGAGGCTGAGGGGAGACCTTGTGGCTCTGTGCAAGTCCCTTGGAGGAGGGTGGAGAGAGGTGGGGGTGGGTCTGTTCAACCAAGGCCCAAGGGACAGGACAAGAGGAAATGGGCTCCAGTTGTGAGGCTGATAGAACATATAAATCCACCAGCACTTCTTTCCACCTGTTAGCTATTATTTTTTTCATTACTCAAAAGAAAGTCAAGGTTACCAAGTCGCAGTGCCCAGAGAACATTCTCCCATCAGTTAACTTCCTCATATTTATTAATTAGCTGCCTCTAATGAGAAAGAGAAGTGTGATATTTGCAGTATTTCTGAGCGAGCCAGACAGAAGAAGTGTGAATATCCACCAGAAAAACCGAGTGCAGTTCATACATCCAGGATTAGACAGTAACCACCAGAATTTTTGATGGTTGTCTGGAAGGACCTTTCCCAGTTTCACCCATCACTAAATGAGATGTTCTTCCTTGAGGTCCTCTCAGAAACTTTGATTAAATTAGAAAAGATCAAAGTTGAAAATCAATTTGAAAACACCACCACGAACACAGGAGAGCGAAACAGCCCTTGTGTGTCAGGAAACCCATCTGAAGGCAAAATTTGGACTGAGTCAAAAGTCTCAGAATAACTATTTGGAATCTGTTGCCATTAGTCACCGTGTTGGACTCGAATCAGAAGATGCTAATAATGGAGATGTGCATTCATGACTGCGCAGACACCCCGCCACTCGCGAGGAGGCATTTTCTAGGACGTGCTGGTGAGAACTGAGATGAAATGGCAACGCAGAGAAAAATCTCCTGGTTTTTTTTTTAAGGTACAAAGGAGAATTGTACCTCGCAGGAAGGGGAGAGGAGGTGTTTCCCTCTCCTGGGAAGTGTCACCCTCAGAAAAGACTCCATCTCACATCTCCTCCTTGGGAAGCCAACTGAAATCAATTAACTCTGCGACTGGAACCAATTAACCCTCTAAAAAAGCGCACCGCCAAACACAGTGGCAGTCTTTAATAAATGTAATAAATCCATAAATAAGAACATCAAACGCCGCAGTGAGAAAAAGAGTTTTCCAGTCTATATAATGTGGGCTCTCGATTCGTCACGGAGATGTAAGAATGAAGGATTTTGGGTTCTAAAAATAATTAAAATTTAGGAAAAAAAATAAGGATTCAAGTAGATCCAGGGGATCTTTAAGATGGGATTCATCTCATTTCACTTCAGCCCTCTAAAAAGCAGATATCTAGTCACCAAGCTGTCTTTACCATCAGTGTGAAGAGCTGGGGACCTTCAAAGAACCACCTTCAACCTTGATCTGCAAAAAGGCGAAGCCTCCCTATCTCTGACCAGACACCGATCTCAGAGGCACCAAGATGATGACGTTCGATTAAGATGCCAGTCGCTGACGAAAGTCACAGTGGGTAAGATGGGTGCCATCTGCCTTCGCTCACATCCAGGAATCCTCCCAAATGAAAGACCAGGAAAAATGCTACTTCTCCAATAGATTTTTTTTTAGTGTTATATATATATATTTTTTTTTTTTTAATTCACCTCTCTTTTTATTCAGCTTTCAAATTGACTTCTGATAAATACAACAGGCAAATGTGAAAGCGTTCTGCAGCTGATCCATCGTCATTTTGGCTCTGAATTTCCTGTTGAACTGGGTCTTTTAGACAGCGACAGAGAGGGAAGAGGCTTAAGCAGAAAAAGATGATTGGAAAAATATTAATAAAATAGCAAAGTAACTCCAGAGAGCGCACGGGGCTTGTGACCTCCCCTTACAAGTGCCAGGGGTTTCATCCCACCAGAAGTTTCTTTGTTCCAGCAGTAGGGATAGGACTGAGCTGAATGAGAGGAAAACAACTTTCTATTCCAAAGAATAAAAGCTGCTTCTTTTATAATCCTGCACTTTCTAGTTAAGCTCTTTCTATTTTGGATTAAGAAAATAACAATTCTCCATTAGGCGTGGCATTAGGCATTGCCCTGGTTACAAACACATCCCAACTGTGCCCAATGGCAGAGCCAGAGGGTTTTTTTATTTTAACACACTCAAGAATATGTTAAAAAATAGTGAGATATACATTTTTTTAAGTGTAAATATCATATTTTTAGTATATCTTATCTTCTCCTTGTAGCTGGATACTGTGGGTTCAATGGCCACATAAAACATCTGGGCGTTTACAAGCAGTGGGACTCCAGAAGCACAAAAATGAAAAAAAAATATATAACTTTTATTAATAAAATAATTATTAATAACTACTAATTATTTTTATTTTAAAATTATCATTTTTATCTGTTTTCTAGTTCACTTTTGGAGTACAGTGTTTCCAGTTCCTTCCTCCATTCCTATTCCTTCACTTCTAAATTTCAAAGAGAGCTTTTCCTGCACCCTAATAAGCAAGGAAACATTGGAATTAAAAGGGATAGTTTTGAATTAAGGGCTTGAGTTACTGTACTGCTCAGATCCAGACAGCCATAAAATCCAGTGAGATTTTTTTTCTGGATGTAGGAGAATCCTTTATTTGTTGGGCAGTGTTTTGCTGCTGCCCCACATCACACTCTCAGTGTCAAAGCAAAGCTCTCTACCCTGGATTTGCACCGGAGGAAAAAAAAAAAAGCCTAAATCTCACCCCACAGTGCTGAGATAATGAAGGTTTAATGAACTGCGGTGTTTTTCCTGTCTTACAGAGCTGGCATTCACAGGGCCGAGGAAAGAATAAAAACCCAAGTCAGTAAAGGGGAAGAAAGAGAGCAAATGAGATGACAAACATCTGGCCAAGCTGGGAGCCACGTAAAGGTAAGACGTGACCACGCTGCTGATCCAGTCCTGCCAAAATAAATAACCTGGATCCAAGCAAGTTCTCCAGAGACATAAAAAAAAGGAGGAAAACGTGGCTTGTAACAGACATTTTTTGAATATGACACTGTTCTCGTGCTTCAACTAAACTGGATTGTGTGGTTAAAAAAGAAAATGACAATTCCCTGCCAATAATTGTACTGGTCGGGATTTACACCGCGGCCACTGCCCTGGGAAGGGGACATCTCCCGACAGAGAGCTCGTGTGCTGACAAAATCTCTCCCAAGCTCCCAGTCAGGTGTGTTTATTTCCCAATAAATGAGAATTTTACCATGTTCACTCCTTAATCGGCTATCACCCCATTTTCAGTATCTGGGTACACTTCAGGGGTGAGGTGATGAAGCGTCAGTATTGCACAGTGACCAAACTGCTTCATCAAATCCTGACACCAGCATGAAGCACTCTCACCACCAGTGCCAATTAAGTTTGAAAAGCCAGAGATAAAAGGAAAATAAAATAAAATAAAATAAAATATGGAATATAAATGAGAAAATTAAGAAAGGGGGGAAAAAAGACAATGTCCATAAGTTAATAAGTTAGTTCATAAATTAAATGTTCTAATTTGTGGTGTTTATAAAATATCTAATTTTAGGCCCATGAATTTTCCTCTGTTTATACAACAAGACACAGTATTTCCTAAGTAAGTAAATCTTTCCAAAGAGTATAAAATCAACAAAGTGATTAGACACAGAAAACAAAAGTTCAGCAATGCATTTGCTCACAACTCTGATCCTGCAGAATAAAGCATTATCTAGTCTCTAATCAGGACTTAACTTATCATTTTTTCCCCCCAAAGGACTGTATTTAATAATATTTTGTCCCTTCAAGTGGGCTTAGGAAAGCCCAGATTAGCACAAACAACACGAGTGGGCCTGAATAATAGGAGTTTAAAGCAAACTAAAATTAAACTAGGAGCTGACACTAGTTAGTCACGGCATGGGAAGATTTCATTGTTAAGGTCTGACTAGAAAAGCTGCAGCAGTGGCACAGGAGTAAAATGACAAGTGTGGCTGATGGGTTCCAGTCACATCAGAAATCACAGACTATAGCAGTTATTGAGGTTTAGAAGATGAGGAAAAAGTATTTTCCAAATCTTTGCTTCTATTTTTCCTTCAACTCTTTGTTACAAACACACAGATACTACTGAAATCCCACCCCAGGTCTCACCACAGTGGCCTCACGCTGCGGAATTTCAGTTATTAAGTCACTTTTTTTTTTCCTTTTCAGGAGGTCTGGTGGTGAATCGACCTTATCAGGAACACGAGAGTCTCAGCCCTGCCCTTCTCTCCAAATCTCCGTGGCATCTGAAGAGTTACAAGGCCAGAAGGATGGCAGTCATCTGAGGATAAAGAGCATTTCTTCCTAGCACAAGGCACCTCGAGCAGCGCGGCACTCAATACTGACTCCGCGCTTCAGGATCAGCTGCTCTATGAAGTTCCCTCACAATTAAAATGCAGATCTGGAAGGAGCTAAAAATAATTTAATAGTTGTTTCTGTATTTTAACCACACAGGCAAGCTTGACTGCCAGCATTTCTTCCTTTAATGCCAATCCCACTGCTGTCACTGCTTCCTTTAATGCCAGTCCCCTCAAAAATGAGGAATTTTACACTATAGACCCTGCAGAACTGCCAGCAGAGATGGACCACGCTCACAGGTCCTCCCAAATCATGTTCTCACATGGAAGCTCACCAAACTGAGAATCATAGAATCCCAGACTGGTTTGGGTTGGAAGGGATCTCAAAGCTCATCCAGTCCCAACCCCCCTGCCAGCAGCAGGGACACCTTCCACTAGACCAGGTTGCTCAAAGCCTCATCCAACCTGGCCGAGAACACTTCCAGGGAGGAGCAGCCACAGCTTCTCTGGACAACCTGGGACACTGGCTCACCACCCTCACAGTGAAGAACTTCTTCCTAATATCTAATCTAAACCTCCCCTCTTTCAGCTTGGTGTGGAACTACAGAGACAGACCACATCACAGCCTCATCCCTGCATGTCTTTGGTTCTAAAATACTGAGAAAAACCTTTCTTTGGTGGAGTTTCCTGAGACACCGATACTTCAGCCTCTCCTCTGTCAGATCTCATCATCATTTCAAGCAGGAACTGCGTCCAAGGGACAGGACCAGATCTTCATCAAGAGACAGGCACGAGGAGGAGCTGGTACCGCCCACGTTTGGGGCATTTCTTTGGGTTTGTTGTACTTGCAGAAGAACTCGTTACCAGGCTGAAGGTTGACGTACGCTGGTACATCACCTTCCACCCAGTTCCGACGCTCCCAGCCAAGTGACAAACTTCTCCAAAAAGGTTTGTCACGGAAATGTTGACAGACCCTTCAGTCTAGTGGCGCTGGCAGGTGCTCCCACAATCCAAGACCATAATTCAATCAAGCTTTTGGCTGACGTCACGAAACGCAAAACAACTCCAAATGCTTTCTGAACACTACCAGAACCCCCGAGATTCAATTACAGCCTTGATATTCCATCAGGAGTCGTACTTAGCTGCTTTCAATATCACAAAACCTTTGGAGCAGTTATTTATCAAATAGGTCAATCATCTTTCTATGTAAAATCAGAGGAAGAAGCGCATCGTGCCACGTTGGCCTGACAATCCCAAATCTGCAGGAACCAGAACAAAAAAGAACCAGATCCCTGTTTTCTTGGGGATTACACACAAGCCTGAGAATTCATTCAGTTATTTCAATTTTTTCCCCCATTCTTGGACCTTTAAAATTATCCTGGTGTAACTACTGAGCAATGCAGAGTGAATGTAACATGCTATAGGTTCTTTTGGGGTTGGGTTGGGTTTTTATTTCAAAATAAACTTTGCTGGAACCCACAGAAAGAGCCCATGAAACCGAAAGGATAAAAACCCAAAGGTCACATCTCCTGGTTGAAGCCTCCCTGCTTGGGCACTTCCCTGAATGAAGCATCGTCCAGGGAAGAACTTCTGCAGCAAGCCTGAGGAGATCAGCTCCTGCAGCTCGCCACACGCACCAGTGACAAGGCAGGGTGACCTATATGTGCACATACCATCAGGCAGGGTGCCCTATACATATGGGTGACAACCCAGGGTGACCTGTACACACACACATACAATGAATCAGGGTGCCCTATACATGCACATATGAAGCAGGGTGCCCTATATACACACATGACAAGGCAGGGTGCCCTATATGTGCACATACGATGAGGCAGGGTGCCCTATACATGCACATACCATCAGGCAGGGTGCCCTATACACACACATGACAGAGCAGAGTGCCCTATACACACACATATGATGAAGCAGAGTGCCACATACACATGTGCCAAGGCAGGGTGCCCTATACACACACATATGATGAACCAAGGTGCCACATACATAGACAATGAAGCAAGGTGCCCTATACATGTGCACATAGACAAAGCAGGGTGCCCTATATGTGCACATACAATGAGGCAGGGTGCCCTATTGGTACACATGACAGGGCAGGGTGCCCTATACACACACGTACAATGAGGCAGAGTGCCCTATACACACACATATGATGAGGCAGGGTGCCCTAGACACACACATACAATGAAGCAGGGTGCCCTATACACACACATATGATGAAGCAGGGTGCCCTAGACACACGTGTGCCAAGGCAGGGTGCCCTATACACACATATACAATGAAGCAGGGTGCCCTATACACACACATATGATGAAGCAGGGTGCCCTATACATGCATGTGCCAAGGCAGGATGCCCTATACACACACATATGATGAAGCAGGGTACCCTAGACACACGTGTGCCAAGGCAGGGTGCCCTATACACACATATACAATGAAGCAGGGTGCCCTATACACACACATATGATGAAGCAGGGTGCCCTAGACACACGTGTGCCAAGGCAGGGCACTGTACACGCACGTACATAGGATGAAGCAGGGTGCCATACACAGGTGCACACAGACAAAGCAGGGTGCCATGGGTGGCACTGGCACTGGGAAGCGTGTCCAAGGGCAGGAAGGGACAGGGGCACTGGCAATGCCACCAGCAGCGTGCCAGCTCACAGGCCACGGACAACAACAGCGCCCAGCACCTCTCTGCGGAGCAGAAGTCACCACCAAGCGCCAGAGACATCATCTTAACCTCGGAAGGTGAAAAGAAAATCATTTCTATTCAACAAATGGAGTCTTAAGGGATTAGACAAATTCCAACAAGAGGACTTTGCAAATCCAGCAGCACCTGCGAAGCGTTGTTTCCAAAACAGATCAATACCCAGTGCAGCCAACAATGGGTTGCAGCTACGTCTTGTCACTACTACCAATAGTAGGCTCGAAAGACATCGTTCAACGGCGACTGTCACAAGAGCTCTCACGTGAATCATGCTGTCACTGCACCTTCAGGTGAAATACTTCCTCACCACCCAGATAAACCCAGTTTTAAATACACCTGCTCGGCGGAGACGCAGATCAACTGCGCTAGTGTTTACCTTGGCAGAAAGAGTAAATATGTGCCAAGCTCTCTCCACACGTCTCCTCTTTCTGTAAGTTTGCTAAGAAAAGCAATTACACAACAGCCTTGGAAATCATTTGGGAAAAAATATATCTAAGAATTTGGTCGTGGCCACCCCCTCCGCTTTGCCAAGAAGCAGGAGGCTGAAAGCTTTCACTGCAAACAGGTTCAAGATGGAAATTCAGCCGGCTGGCGTTACCAGAGCACGGATTTGTGCCCTCCTCCCACAAACCCCAAAAGCCACAGGTTTGAAAACCTTTGAACGGCACAAATATTAAAGGCAGATTTGGGCTGAATCCCAGGCGGTTCACAGTATCTCCTGGATGAGCAAAACCAAAAGGTGGAGGGTCCTCAGCATCTCGGTGTGTCAGACTGATGGGCAGCACTGGACTGGATGATCTTTCGAGGTCCCTTCCAACCCCTAACATTCTGTGATTCTGTGATCAGCGGCCAAAAGGCAGGTGAGGAAATCTGGTGGTGACTTTTACTGAGTCGTTAATAGTATAAAACATCAAATTAAATGATTCAAGGGACTCATCTGAACTGTCATTACTCCTCCTGCCTCCCGAGGTGCGAGAAGAACTCTATGGATTATCTACCGACGCTATCAGACGGGACATACTATTATATATATATATATATATATTAATTTTCTATGCCTGCATCCTCAGCAGGACAGGTAGAAGGTTCCCAGGCTATGCCAGCTCTTCCCTCCAATGACCACACAGTGAGCTTGAACTAGAAATTCATCTGAGCGATGACAGCGCAATCTGGTTGGGGGGAATCTGTCCCTCCGAGACTCTAACGGCCAAAACGCGTCGCGAGATCCTTTGGTAGAGAAAAGACATTGCCAAAAAAAAATGATTCCCTGATCAGAACCACCTTGGGGCAACCTCTCCCCTGCCAGCTAGGAGCCCTAGGAGATGCAGGCACCTGATTTTTGTAAAGCTGCATCTCCTAAGCTTCAAAACAAGAGGCTGCCACCAATTCAGGACATAAAATAAAATGATTTCCGCTTCTTCAAATAGACTTTTTATCCCTTTCTAGCTCTACTCTGATCATCCCCACTATCATTTATCTGGGAAAATTGGGGTAAAAGATTTTTATACCATTACAAACACATATCCCCTGTTCCTTATGAAACAATCACAGATCTGTTATCTTGGCTTATGGGAACTGATCTAAATAACATCACGATATCAAACACTGAAAACCACAGGCCTGGGGCCACCAGGGCTCTTACTCTCTCTGTTTTTTGTTTTTTTTTTTTCCTGGGCCTTGTAAAGACACAAATTTCCAGATCCAAAATGTAGTTTATCATTAGAAGTAAATGTTTGATCTGTAAAGCTTACAAAATGACTTTGTTTATCAGAGCAGATGAAGGAGGGAAAAAAAAAAGGGAATCATTTTAAACACAAAACTGTTTATATGAGAACTTTTAGGGCTCTGTGATTCTCTGCATTTAAGAGAAATTCAAGCAGTTAAGAGCATAAACTTTCATTCTGCAGTTCTATTATATCTGTTTATGTGGCTCAGTTGTTCATCTCTTATTTAAGTGATTTCCTCATTACAACAGTACGGTAAAGATATTTGCTGATCTTGTCAAAAAAATGTCAAGCAGTTCATTCACAACATTCCTGGGATCCCAAAGCGTGTGCTTAAATCCTTTTACTTACTAAGTAAAATATCAAAATAATCCCAAAATATCAAAATAATCCCAAAATATCAAAGTCATTCCAAAATATCAAAGTCATTCCAAAATTCAGTAAGGGTTTAAATCAAGGAGGGGGGGAGGAATTAATCCACATGTTGGTTTTTCTCCTACAGGAGACAAAAAAATAAGTGCAAGTGGTGAAAGATTAAAATTGGTGTGACCTGATGTCCAGGAGCTGCACAGGCTGGCAATTATTTGTCCCTATTTCACGTTTCTTGGGAATTCAATCCATGGAAGCTGCGTTTGCCTCTGACAAAAATCAATATGAATTTGGGAGTGGCACGAGTACAAATCGAATGGGAAGAAGCCAAATTGTACCTCAACACGTTCCCAAATGCCTTGGGGTTTTTTTTTCATCCCCCCCCTCCTCTGCACCCCTTACTGAACACGTTAGACAAGCTTTGTACTCCTACTTAATTCCAAGTCAGACCTAAGTTCACTGGTTTAACAGCTCCACTTTGTTCCCAGATACCTCGTATCCGCTGAACAATCTCAACCCTTCTCTCTGTTCCTGCTAAATTTGGCAGTGGCAGGCACAAACGTCTGCTCCAAGTGACATTTGGCTGGATCTGGCCCCCAAGCATTTCAGTCTCTCAGACAGTTAATGTGGAGGCTTTTGAATTATTAAATATATTCAGGAGTCTTGACAAGGTAGACACGCCATGATTATGACAAAAAGTATTTGAAAAAATTAAGCTCCAGCATCCACCAAGCATGACTGAACAGTTTCAGATACAATTCCCTGCGATCAGAACCTTTTTGCAGAGTATTTTAGACCCTCTTCCATTTAATAAGGCTATTTTGCTTCCAGAATCAGAAATCAAGGGGATTCATGTCTTTTTTTTTTCTTTTTTTTTATATATATTTAATTTTTTTTTTTTTTTTTTTTATATTTATTTAATTTTTTTAATTTTTTTTTTTTTAATTACCAAGATAGCTACCTAAACTTCCAGATTTAAATATATACAAGTGACTGTAGGTGGCTGCATCTCTGGAACATCCTCTGCAGGATACATTCAGTTTGCCACTGCGAACAAGATACAAAACTCAGAAGTAACCTTTCCTCTTTTATAACTAAATATTTAACTCCTCCAAGTACGTGCTACGGTGTCTCAGGCCAATTCAAATACCAAAGCGTGGGTCTTTTTCTGCCCCCACAGTATTCTCTTGAATAGGACTCGGAGGGGAGGAGGATGGAAGGCTCTGCAAGTAAACATAGCTGGAAGGATGGGAGGTAACGAGCATTCTTCGTCTTCTTAATCATAATTACGAAACATTTAGGGATGAAAAATATATAAGCAGTTGCCTTCGTGCATCTACGTGGCTAAAGCCTCAAGGATTTTTCAAGAGGGAATAGAAAAGTATTGCAAAGCCACAGGCTAACGGTAGCCAAGGGGTCGGAGGGTCTGGGGCTCGGAGGTGCCGTGTCCCGCACACCGGCGGCACGCTGGAGACCTGGAATGCCGCCTGGCGAACGGAGGAACGTGGTGTGACACGCCGGCAAAGCCAACACCCAAATTCAATCATCATTTGCGGTGTTTTCTGACACAGCCCATTACAAACGTGGATCACCCTTCAGATCCAGCTATGGAAATGCAAGAGCTACGTACCTACCACACTTCTTCTCCTTATTAAACACACTTTTCTGATCCATACGCTTAACATTTCTCATGTATTATTTTTTTTCCCCTTTTGAATGGTAATTCTGCATCATAACCCCAAAAATCTTCCCAAACCCTCTCTGATAAAGGGTATATTCTTCCCTAACACACACACACACACAATTATTCCTG
>NW_010339141.1:41047-45986 GCF_000700745.2 Antrostomus carolinensis
TCCTGCTGACACTAACAGGATCTGCACACACATCCTAAACTGTCCCTAACCTGAGTGGCTCCCAAAACACTTTCCAGATTCTAGATATTCACTTCAGTTTTTCTGATGATCCATCAATAATAGCAAAATTATCCACCTTTCCCAGAAGGTCACACTCCAAAAATGAACAGTACTTCAAAAAAACAAAAAAATACCTATAACCTATTTGGTTATAATTTACTCACAGACACATTCAAACTAAAAAGAAAATTAAAAAGGACTTCAAAACCCAGCTGAATTGGTGATTCCCTTGTTAAAGATGTATTAATTTGTAATCGCTGTTATTCTAATGCAGGACAAGCCCTAATCAAACTAATGGCAAAATGAAAAGCAAGTCTTTAAATCAGTTCAACTGACTTTGCTTTATTCGGTGATGTCTGTGCTAGCAAAGATTTTATTTTATTTATTTGTGTGTGTGTGTGCAACAGGAATGGCCAATCGTAAGAATTCAGGTTTTCTGCTGCTCCTCACACCCACACAATATTCAAACATATACATAGTTTGTGGGTAATCTACAACAGATGCTTGGAAACTTAGGTAAAATTAAATACTTCAAATAGAAGATGCAGAAATTCAACTTCAACAGGAAGATGTGTGCTTTGATGATCAGTTTGAAACCTGAATATGCCCAATGTGACAGACCCAGTAAATCCTTTAGCACCACAATTGTCACAGAACTGCTTCCAAATCCATCCTCAAAATCAAGCAGCAGCGATCACCACCTTCTCTTTATTTTACAAGGGATTATGCCAAATGTGGAAGCTAAGGTCAACTATATAGAAAATTTTAGAAGATCTGGGAAAATTCATTTTATTTTGGTAACTGTCCTTCAAAAAAAACAGAAAAAAAAAAAGAGGGGGGGGGAAAACCTGCTTCATTCTCTTCATTCTAATGGATGTGTATATGTGTATTGTTCAATTTAAGTAACAGGTATTAAATCACTTTCCAAATACAATATAAATTTGAGGTAACTCCAGGGGAGTTTTCTGAAAAATCCTTTCAGTCTTCACCAATTCCCCCTGTTAAGGTCAGAGTCTCTCCACCAGCCTGGCTGAATTGTTTTAGTGCTCTCTGCTGAACACCTGCAAACATCAAACAAAAACTCCTGGTCCTTTACTGGGTTGACAAAAGCCTTTCATGTGAAAAATGCTCCATGGGAATGTCACGGCTGTGGCTCAGGTTACATTCCTTTCTCCCTTGCAGCCCTCAACCATTTCTGAACATGGGGAAGAAGCCATGTTTGTGAAATTAAAGATTAAAAGGAAACGTGGCTTTGCTTTCTTTTCCTTCACACATTACAAATCACAACAGAGCATCATATATTAGATGAGTAGGGAAAAAAAAAAAGCTATTAAGATGACTTTAAGAATGAAATATTACCACACTTCCTAAAGTACAGTTAGTTTCACTTCGCTGCTTGGGGTTACTTTTCTTTAGGGTTTTGGGGTTTGGTGTTTTTTTTCCCTCCCTCCTTATAAGAGAAGTTTGGGGTTAAAGCAAAGGAATGACATCTGTGGGTCCTCACCTCAGTCAATATTAATTTTTAAAAGAGGATCATTAAGAGAAGGTCAGCTCAAACTTGAGAAGGACATCCATCCAGGAGGAAGAACAGGCTGCATTCGGATCGTTACAATTCCATATTATCAATATGCATCATCAGAATAATAAAGTGTGTTCAAGTTATTAACAGAGAGCTCTTTAATCCTTCCATATAGAAGAATTATTAGAAAACATTTATAGAAAAAATTATAGAAAATATTCCAAAGCAGTTGGCCGGGCGCTATCAGATCAAATCTGAATTTCTCAAGTCCTAGCTCATTACACCACCAAATATTCTCTTTTTTTTTGAGCTGGCCAGGAAGAGCACAGGGGAAACAATAGCGAGAGCATCTTCAGGCCACATGTCCACCCTCCCACCCAGTAGCTGTGATGGCCAATTCACCCATACCTACATTCTGACAACTTTTTTCTTTTTCTTTTTTAAATCATTGATCCCTCACTACAAAACTCTGTCTCATAACCAAGCAACAGATATTTATAGAGGGAATTTTTCCCTTTAGAGGAGCCCTGCGCTACGTGCCATTGTGCAAACAATCTACTACCGTACAGTCCACATCCCTTTATCCAGCAATACTTCATCCTCCACCACCAGCCTGGTGTATTCCAGCACCGACACGTCGTTAGAGGGTGGAAAACTTCAGGTGTTATTCACAAACACTCTGCATCTTCATATGACTAAACTTACTTCAGCTCATTAAATTATCTGCGTGTCGAAAACCATGCCTCGAAGTTACTTTAATGCATTTCTGATTTACAGACAAGGAAAAAGCAACGTCACCCCCCCCCTCGATTTCAGTCACTGCTCAGATTTGTTATCCTGGGTTATTTCTGATCACAAGGACTTTCTAGATGAGCTTTAGGATGCATTTATTAAATATAACTAGTCAACTGCTGTTAGACCAAGTGTTAGCTGCTGCATTGACTGGTATATAAGCATGACAAATTGATTTGTCTGGCACAAACACTCTTCCCTGCTCTCCAGTGAAAACAAATATAGTGAATATTACGTATTCGGTTCAATCACTTCTTAAAATTATGTAATTCAGAAAATCGCAATAAATAGGATTAAGATCTTCAGTTTGTGGGATAGAAGGTAAATAAAGCCTGGAAAGTTATTCAAAGCTAACAGTAAAAATTCTCCAAGTCACTCTATTGATAATATAACCAAATTTGGGAAGATAAACCAACAACTTGTTACTGTTTGGAAAGTCTGACGAGAATAAAATTCACCAAACGAGTGCTTCATAATTGTCGGCGGCATTCGATTTAGTATTTAAAAACCTCTATGACAGACTACCTTCAAATTAGGAAGCTCTTCTTTGGGAATAAAAAGTTAATTGACATAACTTAGTGCATTTAATACCAGCGGCTGGAGTGAATACACAGAAGAGGTTCCTTTAATTGAGTCCAAACTGCAAATACCAGGCACGAAACTAGACGCAGTGACGTGTTTAATACCTAGATATCCACTGGCAGTTTGCAGTGAAGACTTGTCCAAATTTACCATCTGATTTTGAACAGCCCTCTGCGTAGAACAATACTAGGTACAGTCTGTTGGGATGTGTAAGAATTGCCTTGTGCTTTTGAAAACAAAACCAAACCAAACCAAACCAAATAAAAAAAACCCCAAAATCTACAACTCTCTACCCGGAGATGTGTCTGTGTCCTGGCCAAAATATCACATCCATAAAGTAGGGAACTCTCTTCTACCAACTTAATAGGAGAATAAGGACATTTCCAAACTACCTTTGCTAGTTTTACTTCTAATTTGTCAGGCATATAAAAACCTCGATATAAAACTGGAGTTGCCAGACAATTATTGTACACACATGTTCCACCGCAAAGAGCTCCGAGATTCCCTTTGTCATCAAACAGGACTCCTGGTTTTTGTTGGGGTTTGGTTTTTTTTTTATGGAATGCAGAAGTTGCTCATAACAGCACTACCACAACCAAATAAACAAACATACCAACAAGCAAATCCTCCACTTCAATGTCAGGGATTCTTCCAAGGCACTCCAATATTTAGAAAGAAAATATCCTCAATTCCCACCAGGAAAAGAAACTAGACTCAAGATTTTTAAATCATCAAAAAATATTCCATCAGCAAACAAGGATCTCTGATACTAAAGACTTCTTTTCCCGGAAGAGGATGGAGTTTATACTCAGATACTTGCTTATTTATTTATTTAATGTAAGCAGCCCCTAATTCTTATGCACAAAATTAATTCTCAGGCAAATTATCTTTCCCGACATAAAAAGATAGCAACTGAAATTGTAAATAAAACTCTCCAATGCTCAACTTAAACAAGGGAAAAGATTGAAACTAGTTCACCTTGAACAATTATACAGAGAAGTTTAGGATTGAAAAACAAAAAAAAAATCAGAAATACATGGAAATACAGTGAAAATGTCCAAGTCTTAGGGAAATAAATAATAATAATAATAACAGCAGTCAGTATTTAGGAATAATTCCGCTCATATCTGAATGAATCTGCTCCCCACAAGAGATTAACACCACCACAACAAAGGTAATGCCTATGGATAAATAACCACCAACATTTTAACAGCAGCACACGAAACAAAAAATGGTACATACTTGAGCCAGTAAAATGTCCACTTGCCAAGGAAGTTGGTCCATTTTTCCCACTGCTCACAGGAGGTGAAAACATCTAAAAAAAGAGAATAAAAAAAGAAAACAAATAGGCATTACTACTGGAAAACACGATTTCCGAGTCCACTCTCAGTCAAAAGTTCCTTCCACGTTCGCTGGGAACTACATTACTAGTTTATCCATCACAAAACAACATCATCCCCCCCAGAGCTAAAAAACGAGTTAATATTCCTTCCAGCCCTCCCCACCAGCAGCACTTTTTTATTAAGCTCATTAACTCCCCAAACCAAGATTTCCCTGCCCCAAGACTTGAAGCAATCCCACTCCCCAGCAACCTTCTCCACACTGAGAAAGGGGAAAAAAAAGTTCATTTTTGATTTTTTTTTTTTGGGGGGGGGAAAGGAAGGGAGGGAGGATGGGGGGTCTGAAACCTTGGCCATAAATGTAGCAACGTCCATTTCCATCCCGCTTTCGGGTTCGCCTGTCATCTGTCAACCCAAAGAATAATAACGCAAAGTGCCACCTGCCCTAAATTCTCATTTCTCCTCTAACACCAGAGCAATTTGAAGCGAGGCTCTCCCCCCCTCTCTCCCTCTCCCTCTCCTTCTCTCACTCCCTCCCCAGCATTTATTTCGACCCTAATTGGTTTCTCTCTTCTTCGACGTGTCTAACGGATAATACGCACCTTCCCTGAGTCAGAGCCTGCAAAAAAGCGAAGGAATAAATGAT
>NW_010339142.1:0-1745 GCF_000700745.2 Antrostomus carolinensis
TCACCCTGATATTTGTTGGAAAAGCAACAGGACCAGGCACATGCAGTCCAAGATGTTCCTGCAATGTGTAGAGGATAACTCTCTGATGCAGGTGATGGAAGAGCCAAGGAGGAGAGGTGTGATCCTGGACCTTGTCCTTACTAACAAGGCAGGGCTGGTTAGGGATGTGAAGGTTGGGGGCAGCCTGGGTTGCAGTGACCATGAGATGATGGAGTTCAGGATCTCATGTGGAAGATGCAAGTGAATAAGTTGGGTTGCAACCCTGGACTTTAGGAGAGCCAACTTTGGCCTCTTCAAGGACCTAATTGGGGGTATCCCATGGACTAGAGTGTTGGAAGGTAAGGGGGCCCAAGAGTGTGTGTTAATGCTTAAGCACCACTTCCTCCAAGCCCAAGATCGGTGCATACCTAGGAGAAAGAAATCAGGCAAGAGTGGCAGGAAACCTGCATGGATGAGCAAGGAGCTCATTGAAAAACTCAAAGGGAAGAGGAACGTCCATGAAATGCGGAAAAAGGGTCTAGCCATCTGGGAGGAATATAGGAATGTGGTCAGGGCCTGCAGGGATGCAAGTAGGAAGGCTCAGGCCCACTTGGAACTAAATCTGGCAAAGGAGGTTAAAGACAACAAAAAAGGGGTTTTTTTTAGATACGTCATTAACAAAAGGCAGACTAAGGAAAATGTGGGCCCGCTGTTGAATGAGGTGGGTGCCCTGGTAACAGGCGAGACTGAGAAGGCAGAGATACTGAACGTCTTCTTTGCTTCAGTCTTTATGGCTAAAAGTGCCTCTCAGGAATCCCAGATGCCAGAGGGGAGAGGCAGAGTCTGGAAGGAGGAAGACTGCCCCTTGGTTGAGCCTAAACAAGATGAGTATACACAAATCGAGAGAGTATGGAGAGAAGAAGACTGCCCCTCGGTTGAGGAAGAGCCTAAATAAAATCAGTTCACACAAATCCATGGGCCCCGATGGGATGCACCCACGAGTGCTGAAGGAGCTGGCAGAAATGATTGCTAAACTGCTCTCTCATCTTTGAAGGGTCTTGTAGAACAGGAGAGATGCCTGAAGACTGGAGAATAGCCAATGTTGCTCCATTCTTCAAAAAGGGTAAGAAGGAGGATCTGGGCAACTACAGGCCAGTCAGCCTCACTTCCATCCCTGGGAAGGTGATGGAACAGTTCGTTCTTGATACCATCTCTAATCGGCTGGAAGAAAAGCAGGTTATCAGAAGTAGTCAACGTGGTTTCTCTAAGGGGAAATCGTGCTTGGCCAATCTAGTAGCCTTCTATGATGTCATCACCAGCTGGGTAGATGAGGGGAAAGCAGGGGATGTTGTCTACCTTGATTTCAGCAAGGCTTTTGATACTGTCCCCCACTCCCCTACAACATCCTTGTAGCAAAGCTTAGAAGGTATGGGATAGATGAGTGGATGGTGAGGTTGATTGAGAACTGTCTGACTGGCAGAGCTCAGAAGGTTGTAATCAATGGTGCAGAATCTTGTTGGAGGCCTGTAACTGATGGCGTTCCCCAGGGGTTGGTACTGGGTTTGGTCTTGTTTAACATCTTCATCAGTGACCTGGACGTAGGAATAGAGTCCACCCTCAGCAAGTTTGTTGATGATACGAAGTTGGGAGGAGTGGCTGGCACACCAGACAGCTGTGCTGCCATTCAATGAGACCTGGACACGCTAGAGAGTTGGGCGGAAAGGGACCTGATGAAGTTCAACAAGTGCAAGTGCAGAGTCCTTCAC